>NW_015638928.1:406145-406268 GCF_001515625.1 Sinocyclocheilus rhinocerous
AGATAGATAGATAGATAGATAGATAGATAGATAGACAGACAGACAGACAGAGCGATAGACAGACAGACAGACATATAAATAGACAGACAGACAGACAGACAGAAAGATAGACAGACAGACAGA
>NW_015638928.1:406349-433542 GCF_001515625.1 Sinocyclocheilus rhinocerous
AGACAGACAGACAGATAGATAGATAGATAGATAGATAGATAGACAGACAGACAGAGACAGATATATAGATAGATAGACATAGAGATTAGAGATAGACAGACAGACAGACAGATAGACAGATAGATAGATAGAGATTGGTTTTGTGTGTGTGGTTGCTCTTGTTCTTGTGGTGAGGTGGCTCTCCTCCTCTCTGCTCCTGTGGTGTTGCATGGCTCTTTCTCCTGCATGTCCAGTAGACTTGTGCTGTTCCTCTAGTCCTCATTGTGTTGAGTGTTTCTCCTCCATTTCTCCTCCATGGAATATCTGAATGATTACTACATAGTTCTTCCACTATGACAAATCATAGTGACCAACCTAGAAATGACTACCAAGTGTTTAAAATGTTGTGTAGATTCTACATATATTAGATATTCCATGGCATTCCTGTCAAAAAACCAACATGAAAACACACAGCTGAACTACTTTGGTTTGAACAAACACATACTGCATATACTTCAATATCAAATACATGCATTCAAGAAAGTAATGATTTGTAACATAACATTTATACCTCAACAGAGTAAATGAACTCAGCTGATATTTTATGTCACTGATACAAACCCATAATGCACCTCAGAGCTTCATTATGAAACAACTCTGTGTTATGTATGTGACTCACAATGATGTTGATAAATAACTCATTCTCTGTCTTCCTTTTTAATTTGATTTCACTGTAATGTCCATGTGATGAATGTTTTATCGTCTGCTTTCTGTTATTTTTGTCCTGTGTCTGTGGATGCCTTCATCTTAGGTAAAATGCAGGATGGAAATATGGAGAACAACCAGACCAAAGGTAACCTGCTTTCACTTTACCGCTGGTTTGAGCGCTCACCATTACTTTATTCCTCCTTTCCTTTGGCGGGTTCAGATGTCAGCTCGTCTGTGCTGCTTCTCATGTGTGTGTCAGGGTCTCTCGATAACCTCACACTTTCTGTCTGTGTCGAAATCTCGGACCATTTGAATTCTGAAAGGAGTTTTTAGTGATCTGTAGCCTAGCTGTTTTTGCTCTTTGGTTATTCATCATATGGACAAAAATATCCAGAGGTGTCTGTATATTTCAAAGAATGGTGAAAATAAATTAGTCTATGCAAATATCGACAAGAGAAATGTATTTAATTTATGTGTTCAGCCAGTAGATGCTTCATTTTTTGCAACTGACTTTACTTTTAGTATTAAATACTTTGCATTTACATTTGTCAGTAAATTTGCTCTTAAGTTTATTCTCATGATACAGTCTGGTTAAGTTCAAGTTTGAAATGATCAGAAACAATCAAGTTTCTGATCATTTTCAGGTCTCCAGAGTTGCAAGTATGTGAAAGGTTTTACATTTTATAATTAGTCCATGTGTTGATATTCCCAACATGAAAAACAGTTTGTATAAACTTTATGTATGAGTAACTTAGATTGTGAGCTCCATTTGTAGTATAAATGGGTTTAGACAGTAGATATTAAACATAACTTTTGTTTACCGTAACAAAGCTATAATTCAATGTGGAGCTATTACTGGTTTACATAGCTAGAAGAAAGAAAGTGATACAGGTTTGAAGCAAAATGAGGGTTAATGATGACAGAGCTTTATTTTTGGGTGACCTATCCCTTTAAATAAAGGGACTTCAAGATCCTTTGTCCCATATAAACTTGATACGGAGCGTCTGTCATCAGATCCCATGAAACGGTTTTTCAGTAGAGCAGACGTGTCTCAGTCATGTAATGATACCATGATTGACCTCTAATTGAGTTCCTGGATAAATGTGAAATTCATTCACCGGCTCGTGTTCCCTTTGAGACAAATCAATGTAGATATATAAAATAACATATTAATTTGGTGGCTTGGTGATAACGTATTGCCTGAAGATCAATGATTCTTTTCGAATATTGAAAAAGTGATGGCTAGTAGCTCAGAATGGTCATTCATACATCACGTTTAGTCGCCAACATGTCCAAGTTAGTATTAATATACAAACAAACAAACATAAAACAACCCAACAGTATGGTTCTTTTCTTCTGTGATTCTCTCACAATGACTACATGGCCAGTACAGTCAAGGTCCAGCTTTAGCTGTAGAAGTGAGCAAAGGTCAGACGCCGCATAACCCACATGAGTTATCGTTACAGTGAAGAAGCAGGACGGTGCTGCAGCAATGGAGATGCAGCCCTTGAAGAGTGCAGAGGGTGGAGAGGCCGATGACAAAGAGAAGAAGAAAGCCAGTGTCTCCAAGAAAGAGAAATCCGTTCTGCAGGGAAAACTGACCAAGCTGGCCGTGCAGATCGGCAAAGCAGGTGCGACATGTTTTTAGGTTGTTTGGAGGATCAGGGTTTGACACTGGTTTTGTATTTTGGGCTGTTTTATCATTGCAGTGGAGCGCCATGCACTAATGCAGTGTTTGCTGTGATCTGGTCCTCAGGTTTGGTGATGTCTGCCATTACAGTCATCATCCTGGTGCTTTACTTTGCAATCGATAACTTTGTGCTTCTGAAGAGGCCGTGGCTGCCGGAGTGTACGCCGATCTACATTCAGTATTTTGTCAAATTCTTCATCATTGGCGTTACAGTGCTGGTGGTGGCTGTTCCTGAAGGCCTTCCGCTGGCTGTCACCATCTCTCTGGCCTACTCGGTGAAGGTAAATGTGTTCCACATGAAGAACGTTTAGACTGTAGCATATTTAGATCTAGTCTAACACTTTGATATTACATGAACCCACTCTGTAAAAAAAAAAAAAAATCAGTAGTTTTTACACATTTATTTTGGGAGCTTCTGTGAACACATTTGCAGAACAAACTGTATATTTTACAGTATAGAACTGTAATTTACAAATATGGTAACACACAACACTTAAATAATGTAATAATCATTAAACAACAGCAGATGTAATAGAAAACCCAAAGGTGCTGATATGTGACCCTGCAGCACAAAAGCAGTCTTAAGTCGCTGGGGTATATTTGTAGCAATAGCTAACAATACATTGTATGGGTCAAAATTATAGATTTTTCTTTGATGCCAAAAATCATTAGGATATTAAGTAAAGATCATGTTCCATGAAGATATTTTGTAAATGTCCTACCGTAAATATATCAAAACTTAATTTTTGATTAGTAATATGCATTGCTAAGAACTTCATTTGGACAACTTTAAAGATGATTTTCTCAATATTTAGATTTTTTGCACCCTCAGATTCCAGATTTTCAAATAGTTGTATCTCAGCCAGATATTGTCCGATCCTAACAAACCATACATCAATGGAAAACTTATTTATTCAGCTTCCAGATGATGCATAAATCTCAATTAAAAAACTGTGACCCTTATGACTGGTTTTGTGGTCCAGGGTCACATATCTAAAACTATTAAGAAACATGATTATTTAAACAAAATACTGTAAGGATGGTTTCCCTACGGTGGTTCAGGCTGTAGGATTGCCGAATGACTAAAGAAACGTTATCAGCACGATGGTATAAAACTGTACATTTCTAGTCTATTACCACCCACTGCCACTTATACCAACGACGGAAATAAGCGCAGTTAGAATAGCTATATGTGGGAGAGCGTTGCTATTAAGTGACTATTGTATTGCAATAGGTAGCACTTTAATATTAACCTTGAATCAAGACTAGTTAGCACATAATTAATAATTGAAATGGTTTAATAACAATATTTTGTTATGGTTACACTTGAATTGGTTACAAAATAGATGAAGGATGGTAAAACATGAACAATTAATTCTACCCAGCATGTATGTAAAATATTACCTGAGAGAGAGAGAGAGAGGGCAGAGCCCCAAGAAGAGAGTCCCAGCAAAGAAAGAGAGGTAGCAAAGAAAAGAGCCAGAGCAACAGTTACAGTCCTCTTTTATACCTTCCTTGACCATGTGACTAAAAACCAAATGTGAGACATTCAAACTGACCAATCAGCAGATTACAACTTCACCCACTGGGCAAAAGTTGTGACAATTAGCAGACCCCCGATGTATACACATGTTGGCCTACAGGCCTTGATCGATATCAGCACTTCTGTGTCTTCAGGAATGCCAAATGGCCCTTTTGTTACTGAAGATAGGTTTGGGACAGGAAAGCAGAAGTCTTTGATAATTTTTGACCTTACAATACTTTAAATGTGGAATTCTGTAAATGTCAGTTTACAGTTTTTGACTGTAAATTATGTTGATTTGTTCTTTTTTGCTTCTAAAAACTGTACAATTAACAGCATTTTACAGTAAAATTACATACATTTTCTAGTTAGATCTTTTGCAGTTTTTCATTGTGTATAGTATGGGAACTTACTGTTGACCTATTAACAGGTTTTTTTCCCATTGTGTTTTTACAATATTTTACCGTTAAAATGACACTCATTTTTTACAGTGCAGACAGCAATTTTGGGCATCGTAGGATCACTTTTAATAGTTTTAAAATGCTTTTTTTATTTTTATTTTGGGAAACCTTTCCTCCATTACAAAATGACATGAATGAGATGATTGTTTTCAATGAACCTGTTAAACCAGTTGATGATTAAATCACATTGGACAACTCATTTGCAATCATACCAGAGAGGTTTTTATAAACGTTTATCTCATTTCTGCTTGCCTCCAGCAGAAATTGACTCCCACATCCTGTGCATGCTCACTTTAAAGTCAGCATAAAATGAAAATTGATTTGAGTCTGATTTTATATGTGCATTTGTTTTATTTATTTTTTTATTTTTTTATATTTGACTTTGTTGTTTTGGTTACACTATATTTTTAGGTGTCCTTGTCACAGTGTAATTATACATTTAAGTACTGAGTAATATTAATTAACTACATGTACTTACTATATGGTTAGGGTTAGGATTAGGGTTTGGTTTAGGGTTACTTGCATGTAATTACGCATAATTAATTGTTATTATAATAGTAAGTACATGCAACATGTGTAACAAGGACACCTTAAAATAAAGTGTTACCCTTGTTTTTAATACAATTTCATAACTTGTCGCTTCCAATCAAAATGTCAGACAGTGCAATGCCCACATTTCAAAATCCAGTCAACAACCAGTGTATAGATCCAACTGTGAGCGATATGCTGTTCATGTTGAAATTGCCATAATTTTGTGCTTTTTGACTTTACATTCATGAATGATTACTTCACAATGTATAACTACAAATTGGAAATACTGAATTTCATGAAATCTCTGAACTCTCTCATTTGATGTTTGCGGTGTCGCATAAGAATCTCAACAGGTAAAAGTCACTAGGTAGCTATTATGCATACACAGATGTATTTTTTTTTTACCATCAAAGCCGCTTATGGATCTGTGTCGGTGTAATTCCAAAAATGGCAATAGAAATGATTTTAGAAATAAATGTTTTCTGTCTGGCTGTGTGAACAGCTTACAACATGTCGTGAACACATCCTTAAAAAATAAATAAAAATACAGTTGAAGCCTTTTTATGTCCCATTTCAGTTAGAAGGTTATTTATGTCGACAGGTACTCATATAGGTAGAGCACAGAGCAGTTTTTAGACGCTTTTAGAAGATGTTGTATTAGCTAGTTATCTGTATCAGTCATGTGGTTACATCACATTTAAATATGACTATTTTGTCTTTTGTATGTGCTTATAGAAAATGATGAAGGATAACAATTTGGTACGCCATCTGGATGCTTGTGAGACCATGGGCAATGCCACAGCTATCTGCTCAGACAAGACTGGCACACTGACCACCAACCGAATGACAGCAGTGCAATGCTATGTGGGCGATGTCCATTACAAGGAGATACCAGACCCCAGCTCCATCCCACCCAAAACTCTGGAAATACTGGTCAACGCTATATCCCTCAACAGCGCCTACACTACTAAAATACTGGTAAGACATAGACACCTTCAGCTGTTTGGCTAACACTGCTGTTATTTCAGCAACAACTGCTTTGCAACAATAGATTTTAATGTTATTACTTATATAGACTGCCTGGCCAAAAAGTTGCACACTAATATTTGTTGGACTTCCTTTATCTTTGATTGCACTGTGCATTAATTGTAGCATTGTTTGGACAGCCTTATGCAACATATCATGTTCCCTGAACAACTCTTTCACATTTTGAGCCAGATGAATCTTGTCACATTGTCACCCTGGATTATGGCCATGGGATACATCTACCAGCATGGCTCTTTAAGAAATGAAACGTTACACATTGCATTAGATACAGTTAAACAAATTGTTGCCAAACATATGCCAGAGACATATTTATTCAAGTCGAGTCACCTTTTATTTCTATAGCGCTTTTTAAAATTGTAATGCGTCAAAGCAGCTTCACGGTGATAAACCACAGAATAGCTGAATCCATTATGGAAGCTCAACTATGGAGCCAATTCAGATTCTTCAGTAAAGTCAGTTTAGTGTTGGATTCAGTGTTAATCGCTGCAATAATGACCCAATCATAGACTCTTAAGTGGTTTCTTATGTAATCCAAACAATGGCTTTTTTGTAGGGATGCACCGAAATGAAAATTCTTGGCCAAAGTCGAAACCGAACAAAATGAAACACTGGGCCAAATACCGAACATGGTTTTTCGAGTTTTTTTCCCCATGTATTTTGCCAATTTTTTTTTCACCATTGCATAAATTAAAAAGCCAAAATGTGCTTTTTACTGTTTTGTCTTGCTTTTCAAAGAAAAACTTCAATTACAAAACAACAATTTAAAAATATTTAACACTGAACATTTTTAACATTCTAGCAGACACTATACCAACAAAGCACAATTTAACTTAAAATTAATAAGTTAGTAAAATAATAATTTTTGGCCATCAGACCCCCTTCTTGAATCAGGCATGTATTTTTATTTTTTTTTACTGTATAATTAAAAGCAGCCTTGCTGAGAAGAGACTTCTTTTAAAACATTAGAACATTTTATATTATAATAATAATATAATTATAATAAATGTATTAACAGAGCTGTTGTAATGATTATTATCATTATTATTGTCTTACTTTTAGAGTGCGCGCCTCTCACTCTGCGCTGGTTGCTATATGATCGCGTCATATCATTGTTCGGTACAATTTATTCAGTCTTTTCGCTTATTCGGCCGAACACCGAAAGAGCTTTTTTTGCTATTTTTGGCCGAATAATTTCAGTTGCCGAACATTCGGTGCATCCCTACTTTTTTGACCAGTCAGTGCAATACACTAGGGTCAGCAGAAACACATGAAACATCACCCTCATGTCAGGCAAATCCTACAAGACTATGGCTTTCTTTCTTCTGTGGAACTCAAAGGAAGATGTTTAGCAGAATGTGCATTCTGCTCATCCTCTAAAAAGAAAATAAAAGCACCATAATAGCATCACAAAAGTGACAGCATTAGGTAGAGTGCTGCTTACACCTATTTGACAAACGATCGTTGAAGTGAATAAAGGACATTGAATCAGTGTGTGTTTACTCTAGTAACTGAATCAATGATTTGGTGTTTCTGATGCCATGCTCACCAGCTGAGCTTCAGCAATATTAGCACATTTTTGCTTCTTCATTACTACCAACATCAATTTTCGAGATGGCTAAACTCATTGTTGTTTGAATTGCAGTGCCTTGAAAGTATACGGTTGTTTCAGTTTTATATAAATTGAACAATCACATTCAGCATCACAATAGGAAAGTAATATCTATGAATTCCAAAGGAGGAAAAAAAATCACAAACCTACAGTGTGGTGTCCTACATAGAGTAACCCACCGATTAAATCCTAGCTTACTGGAATCAGGACTGTGTTTGCGTTAGGCCTTCTCATGTACACGTTTCCGTATGTGCTGTGTGTTCTTTGAGCACCAAGAACGCTGCAGAATAATTGCTGTGTATTTTGGAGCACCAGTTTGGGTTGGTTTCCAAAAATGAGCAGTCTGCAAGGAAACAGTTGAGACAATGAAAATCAGAACATGTGAGCTCCTCTAGGTTCTGGGGGCTGGAATCAGATCTGTTCTTTATCTCGGTTTAAGAAGCATAGGAACTGAAAGCAAACCCATTGAACGGCGCAGCACACTAACACTACTTACAGAACCCGTCCCTGGAGACCAGTACCGAGAGCTTTCATAACCTTACAAAGCAAGACTTGGATAAGCATATCATTCCAGACGTCTTGTTTTAACACAAACTGAAATGAGCAGAACTCTTTATCCCTGGAGAGATCCCCCCAAGCTACTGTGCTTTGCTGCTCCATTATGTAATTAATGCATGAACTTCTCCTCACCCAACACTTGAGAGCTCCTTCAGCAAACTTTCCAAACTCTCCTTCCCATCTCAGTGCTCCTAGATTTACGCTATATTGGAATATCGTGCTTTTAGGTGCAACGGCTTATTTGCACGGTTTTACCAACACACTTTTACCTGTATTTGATATAGATTTAGCATTCATAATTTAGAGTGGTTATGAAGCGTGTCTCGGTAGTACAAGCGGCTGGTGCTCAGCCACGAAAGAGTTAGTGTAATCCTGAAATCGGAGTAGGACACACAGTACAGGTGATGCTGCTGGCATGGACACTGATACTTCAGCCGGTAGTCTGAGCTCTGCGGAGACTTCTTGTCGCTCTGATCTCAGGTTGCTTCTACCAACTGTTCCGTCAGACCTTCTGGCCCTCTGATTGGAGAGGTCGGGTCTGACACTGATGCCATGTTCCCGGGCTCCCATCAATTCTTGATTGGAGGTCACATGTCCGTATGCGGCGCTGTGTGTGTGTTTGAGGACTGTTCAGTAGGTCATCGGCTGTAAGCTCTGGATTCTTAGTTACACCAAAGACAGATGCAGTTAGCCTTTCTTGCATCTTTTCAAAGGTTTGTTTGAGCATAGAGTATCGGTTAGCGATTAACGCATTGTTGCATGTGTTTTATTCATGCTTGATGTGTTTTTAATTGGCTTCTGCTTGGGAATCTGGGAACGGGTCCATTCAGTGACTCCACACTGAACACTCTGGTTTCTGTCATCAGGATGATGAACGACTCTGTGAATAGAACCATATGATTCCATTCAAATGCCTATTACCTGCAGGATAAAGGTACCATGGTGCATGAATATGGACATCATTCAGTACTGTGGTAAGACATATTCAAGGATGTCATTTTATGGTCCTGTCAAACTCTCAGAACAAGTCGGAATAGCTTTTAGTCAAGACCGACTTGGCAAAGTCACAGTCTCTTCCATAATGTATATTAGGGATGGGAGACTTTACTGTCCTACGGAGTTTAGTTCCATTCCCGATCAAAGACACCTTTCTGTAATTTTCAAGCAAACCTTTGTCGGGTCAGAGTCCACCTTGTCGAGTCCAAGTCCTTATCCAATCGAGTTTGAGACATTTATTAATGTCTTCATGTTGTTACTGATTTTTTATCTTTCATGTCCAAAATGTCTGAGTCTGTGTCTGTAATTATCCAGACACACCTGCCTGTAATTTTCAAGCAATCCTGAAGACTCAATAACTCAATTTAACTCAATCCTCTCAGATGTATTTGATTAGGGATTGAGTTAAAGAGAGTTCTCGACCCCTAGTTTTACTATCTGATACCATCGTTAAACCATGGTTTTCTAAGGGTAATGCTTAGGCAAAACGTCTGCTACTAGTCATATGTAAATTTGGGGTACTCGATGCCGGACTAGGAACCAAGTCTGGACACCAGTGCAATTATGAATGAATTCGAATGACTCAAAACATATTCAGGTGAATTTAAACTTACTGGACTTAGACCCAACACTAGTCTATATGCTGGAAAGAATACTGCCCTACTGTTTTGGGAGCAGTTTTTTCATCGTGCACATGACAAGGTGAGATATCTCGCTGTCTCATGTTTGATAAGTTGTGACTCATTTTGGGCAAAGTCGTTTGTCCGGCTGCAGCCGCTCCATGTGGCTCAGGGTCTCTGCCAAAGTCTCTCTGCGATGCCTCGGGCTGCCACTCATTCATTTTAGCCAATCAGCTTTGGCAGAGCGGTCACCTCATGGCCTGAGACAGGGGCTGTCACTGTCAGTGTAGGTAACACTGTGAAATCAAAGAGGTGCTATGAAAATGACCTTCTAGGGGACACAAGAGGGCATCCGCGGCTCCTGCAGCGAGAAGGAGAATAGATCGAGGGCCCGTGTGGAGCGCAGGAGCCGAATAGGGCCGTAAAGAGGAAGTAGTGCTGCCAGAGCATGTTTTGCCATATGCCGTGGTTCGTAGGAGTGCGTGATGACCAGGGAGAAGACAGCTGTTCAGGAGAGCTTTGCGTGCCAGCGCCTCTCCGAAGGGTGCTATGAAATCCGCATCAAATGCATGAGCAGTCTTGAATGACCCAGGTGAGCAAACACGAGATACTTTTTAATGTAATTTCTTCCTCTGAGGTACACTTAGTGAAGTTAGTAAAGTTCTTGTGGAAAAAAAAAACGTAATTTAGCTTTAGTTATAATTCATTTTTTTCCAACCTCTCTCTGCCCTGGGAATTAAATGGTCCACTTTCGATTACCCAGTAGGCCATTAACGTGTAAACAAGCCAGTCACAGTCTGATGCCCAGACATAAATCAAAATGTGTAACACGTGCACTGGCTTTGTTTGCTGAAATTTCTCAATTTCTCCACTACAGCGTATAGAAATTCCACTGTATGTACATTATGAGTCGTCTTGCATACGCTACATTGCAATACAGCAGTGATGCATGTTGGATCCTGTCAAGCCTAGTTATGAGAAATGCTGGAAAATTAAATCAGAAAGTTAACTGACAATCAAAGTCTCTATGGGCATTTCAGCATTTCTTCTCATCAATAATGAAATCAAATTCCCTGGAGAAATTCTAGCTGGGTAGTGTTGGGTGCTGGATTTTGTTCAAGCAAACTGCAGACAGTGAGATTTGATTTGGTTTTGTGGTCTGAAAATAATATGGACCTTTTGTTTCTTTTAAGCTTTTTCGGGCTTTCATACTGTACGTATATGCAGACACTTATTCTTTGAAAGACAGTTTGGATCACATATAGATGTTTTAAGAAAAACATGCCCCTTTGTGGAGTGGGATTGCAGACATGTTATTAAATACCAGTGATTGATAGCAGGAAAGACACAGTGTTAAAGTTATGAAGAGCCATCTTGCTCAGCACGGGTTCTGTTGGACACAATGCATCTTGGGAGCATAAAGTAAGTTGTAAATGAAGGCAAGAAGGTAGAGGCCAATTGCAATTCAACATGCTTGAAAGATAGAAGACCAAGCTGACCTTAGTTAATATATATTTTACAAGTTCACTTTGAACTCACAGTGACAATGAGAGATTGCTTTGCCTTAAATGGAGTCCAAAAAGTGAACGTTAAGAATCGACGGCAGAAGATTAATACTTTAGTGTTTGAGATTTATAACAAACGCCAACCATGGAATTGAATATTAACACTGCCCTGTTGAAAAAAAACAGCATATGCTGGTTAGGTATGTTTTGAAGCATGGCTGCTGGTTTGAGCTTGTCTAAGCTGGTCCTTAGCTGGTCATGAGCTGGTCTAAGCTGGTCCTTAGCTGGTCATGTGCTGGTCCTAAGCTGGTCCTAAGCAACTAGCTCCTGCTCAGGACCAGCACATGACCAGCACTTGACCAGCTTAATCCAGCTCATGACCAGCTAAGGACCAGCTTAAACCAGCTCAAACCAGCAGCCATGCTTTAAAACATACATAACCAGTATATGCTGTTTTTTTCAACAGGGTGGGCTGCTGTGCAAAATTACTATTTAAAAAAAAAAGAACTTTAAAAAAAATCACCTGTTCTCCTTCTGCTGTTTATACGGCTGTGATGAATTGCAAAGAAACTTCGTAAATGACCTCAGCAAACTTACCAAAATAATTTATTGCGCTCGATGCAGCATAGCCCATCATGAGTGCAGGTCGCTAAGCAACGGTTGCCGTTACCTGTAGACAAGTGGTAAGTTATGCGACCCTTAACGATCGTCAGCATTCACAGAACAGAACAGAGTGCACTATTTAGCTTGTTACCATGCAGCAGGTATCTGAAACCTCTTTGGCTTTCTTCCATCCCAGCCTCCAGATAAGGAAGGAGGTCTTCCCAAACAAGTGGGCAACAAAACCGAGTGCGGCCTGCTGGGTCTGGTCCTGGACCTGAAACGAGACTACCAGACTGTCCGGAACCAGATCCCAGAGGAGAAACTCTACAAGGTGTACACCTTCAACTCCGTGCGGAAGTCCATGAGCACCGTCATCAAGCTTCCAGACGGCAGCTTCAGAATGTACAGCAAAGGAGCGTCCGAAATCGTCCTTAAAAAGTGAGCGCCTTTCATCTGCTCTCTGATGCTTCAGCTCTCGTACCTGCAATTTGTCATAAAAGCATTTTGGTGTTTCAATAGCAGATCGAGGGACATCATGTTGAATTACTGTAGCTTCATGTGCCTGGAATCATTTAGATGTGCTCTTTGCGGAATTACATAATGAAGAAATGTCCTCAGAAAGTCAGAAATTGCTGTAATGAAGGGCCTTGTATTTTAATGTGAACGTGTCGGCTTCAGGTGTAGTATCATTCTGAACGAGACGGGCGAACCCCGCGTCTTCAGACCAAGGGACAGGGACGAGATGGTAAAGAAAGTAATCGAACCCATGGCCTGCAACGGGCTCAGAACCATCTGCGTGGCCTACCGCGACTTTACTGCAGACCCGGAGCCCAACTGGGAGGATGAGAACAACATTTTGACTGAGCTGACCGCAATATGTGTTGTTGGAATTGAGGATCCTGTCAGACCTGAGGTGAGAAATTTCTTCACGCTTCATCATGTCGTATTTCACTAATTTGTATATAATGTTTTGCATCAGGAGAGCACGCCTGTAATGTGACCTCTGCATCATCATTTGTGGCCCTGGAGCGCAAAACCAGTCATAAGGGTCAATTTTTCGAAATTGAGATTTATACATCATCTGAATAAATAAGCTTTCCATTGATGTATGGTTTGTTAGGATATGACAATATTTGGCTTAGATACAGCTATTTGAGAAGCTATATTACTAATCAAAAATTAAGTTTCGATAAATTTACGGTAGGAGATTTACTAAATATCTTCATGGAACATGATCTTTACTTAATAACCTAATGATTTTTGGCATAAAAGAAAAATCAATCATTTTGACCCATACAATGTATTGTTGGCTATTGCTACAAATATACCTGTGCTACTTATGACTGCTTTTGTGCTCCAGGCTCACATTTACTGATTTTGCTAAGGATGTGCAAATCCATGTATTTTCAAAACTGACTGTTTGAACAACTAGTTTGAGCTTTTTCTGACCCTGATCGGACACGTTCCTCAGAGGGAGCCTTTAATTCAGATGCATGATTATGTTTAAAAATCGGATTAAATGCTGGGGTCTCATTGTTTGTTTTTTTGTTGGTCTTAACACACCATCTTAATCCTATAAAGTCTGACATATGAAATAATAACCAGAAGAATAACATTGTATTTAACTTTTAGACAAAATATAAAGTTTTGCTTGTATAAATAACCTAGAAATTTGATACAGTAGGCTTTAAATTGTTAAAAGCGCAAGCAGAGTCTTTAAAAAACACGTGAGACACAGATGCTTTATTTAAGGACAAGGGACTTGTGCACACTGTTTAACAGCTAAAGCACAGCAAACAAATCAACACAGCTGAAGCACTAAAAACACTAGAAGCAAGAATCTAGATAAACTAGGTCTCTGGAAGATCCCTAAAAACAAACCGAGACCACTTTGAAGGTTTTGCAATCCAATTAAATTCTTGGGTCCTGAGGACTCCACAGCTCACACTTCACCTCATATCATCGTTTTTATACATCTGTATCTAGTTGCTGTTAAAATACATTGCAAGGTGCGTTTGTGCAGAACTCACTGGCCCAGGTGCTCTGAGATCACAGGAAGATACTGGGAATTGGAGGAGAAGTTGCATCAGATACACATGCGACGATGTGAAAGAGGCATGCTTTAAAAACACATCCGCAAATGATCGTACATCTTCACGCACAGGAACAGAAGAAGCGTCTATACTGCTGCATTATTTAACCTCCTCCTTTTATCCCGCTGTTTCTTTGCTCTGGCGTTCGTTCTCTGTCTCTGGAGCCATGCTCAGTAATTGTCAGTTTGTTGAAGGCTTCTTACAGAAAGCAACATCTGCGGTAAAACAGAAAAACAGCATGAATGGAGGAACATTCGTGAATACCTGACTGCAGAATCAACCCGCTGCCGTCCTTCTCTGGAATTGCAGAAATGCCACTTCGAATTGGTTTGTTTTATAGCATTTTTAAAACTCCAGCATTCTGTATGACACAGGTTTGGTGTGTTTGATCTCAGCGTTCTGTTACGGGACACGTGAGCCATTCCTTTCCCTAATAAACAGCCGAAACCTAAGAATCCGTAAACAAATCCATTAGTCTTAGATGTCTAATGTTACCACGTCACCTTCCTCTGCCGTGGTGTTTATTGATGAGGCTCTTCCTCTCCTCCTGATGAGTTAAGTGAGACTGGGCTGTCTTTGCGTTTCTCAGAAATACTTGGACGTCTAGTCAAGCAGATATCATCTCTCGCTTTAGTGTCTAGACCGGCCCCCATTTCCATAACGTCTGTGATTCACTCTCCTGCCAAGACAAGTGTGCGTCATGATACGCTATCAAAAAGTCTTTAAGTTGCACATGAAAAACATACCAATAGCTTGAAAATCCCTGAGACTGATTAACCCGCTTTGCTCTACTACGTACAAAAATGGTTTGCATTTCACCGAAAAATCAATTTAAATACGCAAATTATATGTAGCATAAGCAAAATAAAACCTCTTTTTTCACTTGTTTTTTGCATAAACAAAATTTTTCTTTTATAAATAAAATGTAATAGTTTATAATTTTTGTCAAACTTCTCCAAATGTCATTACTGTAATAAGGAGAAATATAATAATATATGTGTGTGTAGATCAGAGGTCGTGTTAACCGAAAATTCTCCGTCATTGACAGATTTTTTCTAGCAATGACGGAAAAATCTGAAGGCCGTGCGTCACTTCGACAGATTACACTGAGGGTGATCTATTGTAACTTGTAACTGTAATTCTCACACCTGTCCAGTTGGTGGCGAGTGCGCTGCAGTGTGGCAGAAGAGCACGGGATCATCAGATACAGAACAAAAATAAAACTGTCACCAGTCTTTTGCAATGCATTTAATTACGCACAGGCGAGTACACAGTTTAAGCTACAGCGATCAATCACGCCACATTAAAGAACGCCAAAACGGTATTTATTGCTTGTGTTTCCTAATAAAATGGACAGAATTTGAAATCTGAGACTTTGTTTCATATCAAAAGTAACAACGCACAAAGCTTAGCCTATTGAGATTAACTGGATGGGAGGCGCACTATATGTGCTGTGCATTCATCAACTGAAAACAGAATTGATTGGGATTTAAGAATCGATATTGATTCATAAAAATGAGAATGTATTGAAATAGAGAAATCGTTTTTTGTTTTTTTTATTTACCCAGCCCGAGCATGTTTAGTTGTTTTTAGTGGCCTCTGCTGTCACTGCGGTGTGTGTTGAACATGAAAAATGACGCACAGTCTCTTCATCTGTTCTCTTCATAAATACATAAATAAACATATATGCTCGTCCTGTAGCTTCATTATTAAAAATGAAAACGTGAACAAAAATAAAAGCAATTAAATGTGTCATTATAATTAAAATATGGAAATTAAAATGACGGGTAATAATAGATTATGACGGAATTTTTATGACCCTGTCCGTCAAAATGACAATGACATACATACATACATAAAAAAATCAATCAAATCATCATAGTATTATATTTATAATAATTATATATATTCAATCTTCCTTTTTTTCTATTAAAATCATATATATCTATACCAGAGGTTGCGTTTACTTTAACATTGCCTGTCATTTTGACGGACGGGGTCGTAAAATTCCATCATAATCTATTATTACCCGTCATTTTAATTTCCATATATTAATTATAATGACAGATATAATTGCTTTTATTTTTGTTCACGTTTTCATTTTTAATAATGAAGCTACAGGACGAGCATATATGTTTATTTATTTATTTATGTATTTATGAAGTGTAGCGTCTGGACCAATCAGACACACCATTTTTCATTTGATTTAACAAATCAATTATTCATTAGATTAACAAACGTTCACAGACCCCTCACCCAATAAACATACTGGGTGCCAAGTTGTCTGTGAACAAGGCCCAGGACCCTGGTTACCATGGCAACCCTGAGACCAGATACATTTACGACGTAATGGAATGTGAGTAGGGAAAATCACTGCCTTTTCCATAAGGAAGGCGGATCTAAATATTTATAATTAATTATAACTAGTTATGATTAATTATTCATATTTCCCCATGAGCTGATTCGCTACAGAAGAGAACAGATGAACAGAGACTGTGCTTCACTTTTCATCTTCAACACACACCGCAGTGACAGCAGAGGCCACTAAAAACAACTAAATATGCTCGGGCTGGGTAAATAAAATAAAAAAAAATCCTCTATTTCAATACATTCTCATTTTTATGAATCAATATCGATTCTTAAATCCCAATCAATTCTGTTTTCAGTTGATGAATGCACAGCACATATAGTGCGCCTCCCATCCAGTTAATCTCAATAGGCTAAGCTTTGTGCGTTGTTACTTTTGATATGAAACAAAGTCTCAGATTTCAAATTCTGTCCATTTTATTAGGAAATACAAGCAATAAATACCGTTGTACTTTGCACAATTTAAACCATTATTATATTTTTGGGAAAATTAGCTTAACTGACATGACATTAATATAATAAAAAAAAAATGTACAATGCAACCAACTAACTAATTAAATAAATAAATTAAATTAAATTAATATACATTTTTTTTAATTTATAGATTTTATATTCACACACACACACACACACACACACACACACACACACACACAGACACACACACACACACACACAGACACACACACACACACACACACACACACACATATATACATATACACAAACTTTATATAAAATAAACTGAATTTACTTCCCACTAGCTCCAATTACCTTACATTACCTTAATTTTGCCTCTAGGCTTTGCCGGTCTTAGGCAGTCTATAGGCTGGTTTTAGGAGGGTTTAGGCACTTTTCAGCTGGTCAGTCTGAACCTGGTCAGATTTTTCAGCAGGAAAATGAAACCTTCATATGAATAATTTGGTCTTTTGGTGCATGAGAAATCATCTCCACCACTGCATAATTACCGCAGGAGCCCTTTGAATTCCTCCTAATGAGCTCTCACTTGTTTCACTGGAGCATCTGAAAGAGAGATTAGAGGAATCAGGAGAGCTGACCGAATCCTGTGTGTTTTGCGGCGGTCTTCTCATTTACTGCTGCAATGGGCTGCAGGCGTGGGCTTGCGCGGTTTGCAGAGGCCTCTGCGCTAACCCTCCTTCTGGAGCGGAGCGGAGCGAGGTGAATTAATGCAGTCC
This sequence comes from Sinocyclocheilus rhinocerous, assembly GCF_001515625.1. Lineage (NCBI taxonomy): Eukaryota > Metazoa > Chordata > Actinopteri > Cypriniformes > Cyprinidae > Sinocyclocheilus > Sinocyclocheilus rhinocerous. Next base: position 423,835 of record NW_015638928.1, read on the forward strand.
TGTGTCCGCAGGTGCCCGACGCCATCCTGAAATGCCAGCGTGCTGGAATCACTGTGCGTATGGTGACAGGAGACAACATCAACACGGCACGAGCCATCGCTATCAAATGTGGCATCATCCACCCCGGAGAAGACTTCCTGTGCATCGACGGGAAGGAGTTCAACAGGAGGATCAGGAATGAGAAGGGAGAGGTACAGTACTGCACACTTAGTGCAGGACACTGAGTATACAGCAAATAGTAACAGCATTTGTTGCATAATATCAAGAAAATGAGTTTGACTGGTCCAGTGCAATAAATGTTAAAATACTGTCAAAAATACCATGAGACACAAACATTTAAATTAAAGACCCCATGAAATGGCTTACAAGCAAAGTTTACTCTTCTGTGTATACTCTGTTCAAAAGTTTGGGTTTGGTAAGATTTTTATAATGTTTTCGAAAGAAGTCTCACCAAGACTGCGTTTATTTGATCAAAAATTACGATTTCAAATAACTGTTTTCTATGTGAATAAATACCAATTTCTGGCATGAAACTCCGACAAAACACTTCACACGGCGCAGCTGATTGGTTCTCTCCTGTATCGGTGGCCAATGAGCTCGCTGCTCAACATTCAAATACTCGGCTAGTGTTTCCTGTAGCAGTTCAGTGCGCTTCAGAAACCCTCCACCTCCCCAGCTCCACTTGTATAGACCTGCTACGTGGTTATTTCACATACTGTATGTAACATGTGCAGCAGCAGCATTTCCTACATACTCACAGCAGCATGTCTGTGCAGTAGCTAGTCTCGGATCTACTGCTCAGATCGATTCCAACCACACCAAACACATTAACCTTGTCATGTACATTACTATGCTAAACTCTCAGAGAGTTGTCATGACAGAAATAGTAAACTGTAATTTATTTCTGTGATGCGCAGCTGACTTTTCAGCATCATTACTCCAGTCTTCAGTGTCACATGATCTTCAGAAATCATTCTAATATGCTGATTTGCTGCTCAAGAAACATTTCTGATTATTATCAATGTTGAAAACAGTTGTGCTGCCCAATATATCTGGAAACTGTGATACATTTTATTTTCCAGGATTCTTACAGCAAACAGCATTTATTTGACACGGATCGTTTTGCTGTTGTTTTGAACTTTCTCTATTTAATGCATTCTATAAATTTCTTTAAAATAATAATAATCATAATAATCTTTCTGACTCCAAACTTTTGAACAGTACTACATTTCCATATGAAACCAGTATGCTTTAATTATGCAGGTTATGAAGCATGATTTGATGCATCCACAGTATCTGGTGGCAGCTGGTATTTTTGGGAGATGAACAGAAATCTGTGCAGCGCAGGATGAGTCAGCAGTGTTTTTCCTGTTTTTCTAGAAGAGAAAGACAGTGTCACATCACACATGAGTTGCATGCATTTTACTTTAGATAAAGCCCCTTGCTACTGCATAGCAAACTACAGTTTGAGAGAATCATTCCTCGTAACTTTGGTGGGAGGATATGAGAGATGCGGCACAATGATTATAACTACGAAAAATGACAAAGTATCTGTCATCGTCTAGAGACTGGAAGTTATTTCTTCTGTATTGCTTAAAATCTATGTTTTCTCTGCTGGTTTGAAATGTGTCTGTCTTCTACTTTATTTTGATAAGATGTCTAAGTTTTATGAAGTCTGTAGCTATCTGTAAATCAGTGCTTTCAAACCTCACCCACAGACATGCATCATCTTTTAAAGAGCTTTTAAAGCCTCAGGAATGTCGTTGAAATGCATTACTGCACACATGATTTTGGCATTAAAGAACGAGCTGAGATGATTGTCCAAAGCATTGCTTCATATAACTGTCTGTACTCTGATCATTTATGGGGCTTTTTTATGAAGTTGTGATTGCATTAGTCGCATGTGTACTCTCTGCTAGCAATGCACTGCTGTTATTCATGTAGACAGTTACTGAACACATTTGAAAGCTGGCCGTTCTAACTAACACCCCACATGTGAATGATGGACGCCGTGTGATTTAATACACAGTCAAATCATTTATATGTAAATGCAACGTCTTTTCTGATGAATGTTTACACTCATTGCAACAAGAAAGATATCTTAGAGCTGGATTAGATTTTTTCACGTTGTATACTCGTGGCTGTTTTATGGATTCCATCAGATGGGTGTGTAGCCAGTTTTTGGCAGCTGTAATGAGCATCTTTGTCATGATGGATGCACGTCTGTCTCATGTCTCTGGCAGGTTGAGCAGGAGCGCATTGATAAAGTGTGGCCTAAACTGCGAGTGCTTGCCAGATCCTCACCGACGGACAAACACACGCTGGTCAAAGGTGAGGGAACCTGCATGAGTATCAGTCACAATCAGAACCGTACAGACTAAGCACTGCTTTATTCACGTATTCACATATACTGTAAGTTGTGAAGGGACATAACTAGAGGCCTGAAGATCTTACAAAAATGATGATTACTCTTCATTAGAGTAAAAGAGTATCTTTTACAAGGAAATACTTTTTTTTTCAGTGTATTATAAATATATAACCACATCTTAATGGAGATTGTGATCTAAAACTATTACAAAACATGTCAAATTAGCTAGGGACCGACATTTTTAGATGAACAATCTGCTAGACATATTTGAGCTCCTGTCCATTTACACGCAGCAGTAGAGTGCTCTGGAATCAGATCTGTGTTACATAAGACTGAGCGTCACGGCTGAAGTTACAGGATAATTAACATGCTGTAAGTAAATGTTGCGCTGTAATTACATCACTAGTGTATTTAATTAGTTATTTCCAGGCGTTATCGCTTGATTGTCCCTGATGTTTTGCTATCACATAGCTTTAATGCTGGCAACATATGGCTGTTCGTTATAAGTGTTAAATCCAGTAAAGGAGAAGCATTTGTGTCCACAACATTTGATGAAGTGCACTAAACACACAATTCTGCTGTTAAGTAATTTGCAAGCTTGAGTATATACATTTAAACTTAAGTTCTTCCTTATTCAGTTATTATTTAATACATTTTTTTTTTTTTTTACAAATTATAATTGTATAAAATAATAATACTTATGATATTAATAATTATTATTAATACTGCACACACACACATACAGAGCTGGGTAGATTACTTACAAAGTGGAGTCCATTACTCGTTCCAAATTGCATGACAAAAATTGTAGTTAGTAACGCAATCCATTACATTACACATGTTAGGTAATATAATCAGAATACTTTTTGATTACTTTTAGGTTACTTTTTACCTAAAGGCTGGAATACACTACATGACTTTTAAAATCTGAACACTAGGCATCCTACATATACAGTTTTTGTAAATAGTCACAAAGGAAAACTGGCCATCATACACTACACGACTGAAGATCACACACTACCAGACTTTAAATTCATCAGACAAACATGTTTGATCTCCTCTGACTGGATGGATTTAGAGTCTGAAGCTTTAAAAATTTGAGTCTGTGACCATCATAGGTGATTTTCTATGGAATCAGTCAACTCTAATCTGCAGACTGGCTTTGACTTCTCCAGACTGTAAATCAGCGGAAAAATGAGGCAGAAATCGTGTAGTGTATTCCAGGCTCAACTTGTATATCACATTGTTTTAAATAGGATAATACTGTACCATACTAATATTAAAACGCAAAAACAACACAAAAAAAACAAACAAAAAAAAAAATATTAAAATAAATAATTTTTAAATAACATCAATCATAAATAAAATAAAAAAAGAAAGAAACTTACTAAAAATTACTTTTTTTTTTTTATACCTGCGTATCATGTAGGCATTTTAGAAAGGAAAATGCAAAAGCTGAAAAATAATTAGGGAGAATCAGTAAATTATGAATCATTTCTCGCTACTGTGTGAATATATGTAATCAAGTAATCAATAAAACAAGTAACTGTAGTCTGATTACAAGCATTTTGAAATGCAATTTTCTTGGAATCTGATTACATTTTGTATACATACATACATATATATATATGTGTGTATGTGTGTGTGTGTGTGTGTGTGTGTGTGTGTGTGTATGTATATATATATATATACCGCATAAACACATTTCATTACACCAAATACACCAAATAATGTTCTTTTTAGCAGCATCATATGACCCCTTTAAGTATTACCAATTGGAATTAAATGGTATATAACTCTTCATATTGCACAATGCAATTTGAGAAAGACAGTTAAGCAGTTTGTGGTCTGATAAAATGTCTCAGATCTTGCAGAAGTGTTCTTCTAATAAAGAACAAAGGCAGCGTTCACAGAATGACTCAGTGATGTGTGATCTCTTGTCTCTCAGGTATTATTGACAGCACTCTGGTGGACCAGCGGCAGGTGGTTGCTGTAACTGGGGATGGAACCAACGACGGACCGGCCCTCAAGAAGGCAGATGTCGGCTTTGCCATGGTGAGAACCGATCGAACCGCATCCTAATTCCAGTCTTTGAGATGCTCAAACACAGGCTGTCCTCATTTCAGCAGCTCGCACAATCACGCTCAAACGCAGGCCCAGAGCGCCCCCTAGTGTGAGCCGGTGACTCTTTAGTCCTGGTTTTTGACGTCTGTCAGTTGACTCGCATGAGGTAGAAAAACAGCTTGAGTCAGCACCGCCCCGCCATTTCTATTTCCATACGTTCAGCCGTGTCAGAGGAGAGCATATTCTTGTGTTCCTGCTGACACGAGCTGCCTGCGGGAGGCTTCCTCTCTGTGGTATTTACCATGATTTTACTGTCAGGCCTGTCTTAAGGGAGAACAGTCCCTCAGGCTAGTCTTTAAAAAACACAAACACAGTGTGAGCAGAAACAAACTCTTTACTCAGACACCAACAAGATTTTACCATTTATGATCACTCACTGTCCACATGAGGGTGTGATCCCACTTCAGTCTGGTTTAATTCAAACGGAAAGTGAATGTGCTTATATCGTCCCCTTGGAATTATAAGCTTCTATCTGCATTCCGAGTAGTTTTGAGATATTGAGCTTCAAAGTTTTTGCATTCCATTCGACTGTGTAGATAGAACCTTTTTGTTTTTTAAAGGTTCTGTCTATGCCGATCACGGTGATTTTAATGAATGAATAAATTATTTTGATTTTATGGACGTTTTTGGCACTTGATGCAATTTGAAGCAAAGGATTGATGTGAAATGTCTTAACAGGGAATCGCAGGGACAGATGTGGCCAAAGAGGCGTCTGACATCATCCTGACGGATGATAACTTCTCCAGCATAGTGAAGGCCGTGATGTGGGGACGCAACGTCTACGACAGCATTTCGAAGTTCCTCCAGTTCCAGCTGACCGTTAACGTGGTGGCTGTGATCGTTGCCTTTACCGGAGCCTGTATAACCCAGGTTTGTGCCTCTGTGCTCACAGTGAGCCTCTAAATGAGCTTTCACTGTATTGCTGAGTGTGTAGTGCTGTTTGCTAAAGCAAGCGTCAGTATTATCATTGCTCAAACCTGGCACGAGTGATTTGAGCAAGCCTCTAAACTTGAGTAATAAACTTCAGCATGTGTTAACGTTCAAACATTTGGGGTCGGTAAAATGTGCACCTATCTATCTAATCTATCAAAGCATCTCACTTTTTTACCTGACAGTTGATAAAACAGGTGAAAAATTCCATAGATTTACATTAAAAGGAGGGACCTGAGCCATGTCTAGAGACCAGAAGATCACAGAGACTTGAGGGTGGGATCAGAGCACCTTAGCAACCTCAAACTTACTCCCTGGCAACCATCCAACACACTAGCATTGTAGCAGAGAGTTTTGTACAGGCTACTCACAGTCTTCATGAAATACACAAAACTACTTACTAATTTAAAACCACTGCTACCATAAACGAGATGTCTCGTGTATATATATGTGTGTGTGTGTGTGTTTATATGTATGTATACAGTATTTATATATAAAACACGACCCTCTAACACTTGCACTCTCTATTCAATTTCTATTCTACTTTTTTTAATTATAAAAAATGACCATCTAACACTAGCATTCTCTATTCTTTTTCAAATCATTTGTTTTATTCGACTTATTTTTTATTAAAAAAAGACCCTCTAACACTACCATTTCCTATTCTTTTTCTATTCTAACTACTTGTTTTCTTTTTATTTATATATATATACCCTTGCATATTGTGTTAGGCTAACCTAGACTTGTCACAGTACATATTATTGTTCTTTTGTTGGATTTGATTGCTTCCGTTGTCCTCATTTTAAGTCACTTTGGATAAAATAATCTGCTTAATGACTAAATGTAAGTGTAGATGTCTTTTATGACATGATAGATCCGACCTACTATGAAATCTCAAATTAGACTACGCAGAGACATGTGGCAATGGCAAAGAATCTATATTAGATTACTAGGCCAAGGCCAAAGACTTCATCCCTGTGATCTAAAATAGCATTGTTTAATTTCCTAGAGGATCTCTGACCTAATAAATGATGCAGCACTTCTGAGAGAAAGAGGCTAGACTGGGTGAAGTTATGAACATCCAGAGAGCTTTAGATGAACGAGGGCACTCAATCGTACACTGGGTTAACGACTTTCAGGGTCTTCTTACTAATATTTTGATACACGAGGATGATGCTAGCAGTGTTGGGGGTAACGCACTACAAGTAACGCGAGTTACGTAATCGGATTACTTTTTTCAAGTAACTAGTAAAGTAAAACATTACTTTTTAATTTAGAAGGAAATATCTGAGTTACTTTTTCAAAGTAACTATTTTTTTTCCAATTTATTGATTGACAGCTCTCCTGTCCCCATGTTGAGAGAAATCAGATGTTACTCTAGTTCTAAAATAAATATGAATATGCATTATTTCATCTCACTCACAAAAAAAACAAAACAGATTCAGTATTCCTCAAAATGAATAAAAATAATGCAACTCAGAATATGACGCAAACCTGCAATAATTAAATGTTAAACAACACAAATATCCTTTATGTATTTAATTCCATTCTATTTGTTACGGAGGGAACACAGGAAGCGTGCGGATCCATCTGCAAGGCTTTATTAACAGAGACGTGGTCAAAACAGGCATAGGTCAGACAATTGCAAACAGGTATATTGATGGCAAGGCAAGAGGGATTAAAAAGTATCGCAAAAGTAACGTAACGCATTACTTTCCATAAAAATTAACTAAGTAATGCAATTAGTTACTTTTTTATGGAGTAACGCAATATTGTAATGCATTACTTTTAAAAGTAACTTTCCCCAACACTGAATGCTTGTATAACTTCTAGCTCAGTTCATTATGTTTTGTTGGTCTCACGAGTTGTGATGAGGAAGTCCAGTTTAACCAGACTGTATGTTCTTCCAGGATTCTCCTCTGAAAGCAGTGCAGATGTTGTGGGTGAACCTGATCATGGACACGTTTGCATCTCTGGCTCTGGCCACTGAACCGCCCAACGAGGCTCTGTTGATGAGGAAACCCTACGGCCGAAACAAACCCCTGATCTCCAGCACCATGACCAAGAACATCCTGGGCCATGGCGTGTACCAGCTCATCATCATCTTCACACTGCTGTTTGCGGGTGCGTTACATTAAACTGTGGATCTGTGACGCATGCAAAGCAAATATGCTTATGCTTTTATGCCTTGAAAATGCCTATTAAATCGATTTTTTCAAATGGTTTTACACAAATAGTTGAAGAAACATCGGTAACACTTTACTTACTTAAAAACTACTTTAAGTCTTAAAGCCTTTATGTGTAATGCACTATAAAAGTAGTTTTTATTCATTAATTATGGCTTGTAATGCACCTTGTAATGCATTGTACAATCTTATGAATAACTGTAACCACAGTTAATACATTATAACACTTATCAATTCATTGTTACACTATGCATTTTAAATTCGGTTATAATTATTTACGAAAAGATGCAATGTATTACAACGCACATTATAATGCATTATACCATTTAATAACCCTTTTATAATGCATTATACTGTAAAGGCTTTCAGTAAAGTGTTACCGAAACATCTAGTCCATGTGGGATCTTCAGTCCTGTCTTACGCTGTGTTTGTGATCCAGGCGAGCAGATCTTTGACATCGACAGTGGCAGAAACGCGCCGCTGCATTCTCCTCCATCTGAGCACTACACCATCATCTTCAACACCTTCGTCATGATGCAGCTCTTCAACGAGATCAACGCACGCAAGATCCATGGAGAGAGGAACGTGTTTGACGGCATTTTCAGAAACCCCATCTTCTGCTCCATTGTTCTGGGCACTTTCGCCATTCAGGTAGCAAAAAATCAAATGTTGAACAGGGGTATGATTCCTAGCAGTGTGTTTTGGAGTTACAGCTCAGGACCTGTGCTCAGAAGCACAGTTTCTAGTTAATATGACATGTGGACTTGAGTAGACCATGCTCTTGGGTAAAATAACAAGCCAGCATGTAGAACGATCTGTTTTGGTCATTCCATATATAATTATATAAATGCAACTCTCTGATTGAATTTGCTGCTGATCCACTACAGTAGAGTAATATTACATCACATCACATTACATTACATCACTGAATATATATATATATATATATATATATATTGTGTCATGGTGTGAGCAAAACTGGTTTATAAGATGTAAATGTTGCACAACTAACAGGAGACAAAATGTCAATCAGTGGTATATACCTCTCACTAAGTTTAGTTTCAAGTTTGTTCACACCTGTATTTATTCATTTATTTTTGGTTCTTTGACCCAGTAATAATTCAGTCTTCATTAAAAGGTTTTAAATAAGTGTATCTATAGCGCAGCACTCCTTATGTTTCCATTTTGACATTTGATTTCAGATCGTGATTGTTCAGTTTGGAGGGAAACCGTTCAGTTGTTCTCCTCTGGACCTGGAGAAGTGGATGTGGTGTGTGTTTCTGGGGATGGGAGAGCTGGTCTGGGGACAGGTAATGCCACTATTTTTCTTTCTTATTTCATACAAGGTCTTCATTAAAGGGATAGTTCACATTATCATTCTGTCATTACTCCCCCTCATGTTGTTCCAAACCTGTGTCTGTACGACTCTCTTTCTTCCATTAAACAAAAAAGATGTGTTGCATCTCAAGGTTTTTTTTGTTTTTTTTCTTAAGGTCAGTGAGGTCTAGTGTTGTGTTGTACCCTCTTGATATTTATTGTATGGAAAAAATAAATATCTTCTTTATGTTCTACTGAAAAAATAAAAAGTTGGAGGAACAACATGAAAGAGAGTAAATAATGACAGAATGTTTAATCCCTTTAATCACTGTAGAATTTTAAAATAAATGGAATTTACCATTGGCTAGTATGCTCTTTTGTCAATGTTGAGAGGCTGACAGATTGCTTTGCTGAAGCAAGTTCTTAAAGGGTTAGTTCACCCAAAAATGAAAATTAGGCTGTGTTTTACTCACCCCCGAGGCATCCTAGGTGTATATGACTTTCTTCTTTCAGACGAATCCAGTCGGAGTTATATTAAAAATTGTCTTTGATCTTTCAAGCTGTTTAATGCCACTCAGCGGGTGTTGCATTGCTTCAGTCCAAAAGAACTTAAATAAAAATCGCCCATCCATAAAAAAAAGTGTCTCACATGGCTCCGGGGGGTGAACAAAGGCCTCTTGTAGTGAATCGATGAGTTTTTGTAAGAAAAATATCCATATTCAAAACGTAATAATCACTTTAATCTAGCTTGAGCCAACAGTTGTACACAGAAGCAGTTCCGGG
>NW_015638928.1:433683-446814 GCF_001515625.1 Sinocyclocheilus rhinocerous
GGCATTAAACAGCTTGAAAGATCAAAGACAATTTTTAATATAACTCCGACTGGATTCGTCTGAAAGAAGAAAGTCATATACACCTAGGATGCCTCGGGGGTGAGTAAAACGCAGCCTAATTTTCATTTTTGGGTGAACTAACCCTTTAAGAACAGAAAGTTGATTTTAGTATCACTTAATTGGGAATATTTTCAGGGTCACCAGGGTCACAGCCAAAATATCGCCTTCAAAGATTTTCAGATTTTCCATGGATGAAAAATAGTGACACGGAAAACTCACTGTTTGGTCAGTTTCTATATGAAGGAATTGTGAGCAATATAGCCTACTGTATGTATCTCATTGGTAGTTGCTTGTAAGTGTTCTTTTTGCCATCCGAATTGTCAACAGTATCTGCCAGCATAACTATACAGCTGTCCTGATGTTCTACAAGCAGTACACATGGCTTGTTCCTCACCTGGATCTGTGAGGATGGAGCTCTGTTTTGTGTGCTATAGTGTTCTAATATCCATACACGTGTATCCTGCTCTGGGTCAGGTTATCTCAACAATCCCAAACAGCAAGCTGAGGTTCCTCAGAGGGGCTGGTCAGCTGTCAAAGAAGGATGAAATGCACGAGGAGGAGATGAACGAGGACCAGGAGGAGATCGATCACGCTGAGAGGGAGCTGCGGCGAGGGCAGATCCTCTGGTTCAGAGGCCTCAACAGAATCCAGACTCAGGTTAGCACCTCTGACAGCCTTTGGGAAGCTACGAAAGTTTCCGCATGAAATATTCAGCATGAATTCTGCGAATGGCATCTGTGGGAATTAGCTATACTTCTGCTGGAACATCAGTTGTGTTTGTAATTATGTACTTGAGATTCAACCATCTGCATGGCTGGCAGTGTGTTTTACAGCCAGATTTAGAACAATGCGGAGGTTGAACCACAGCTCTGCCAAATGCCATTACTGGCACAAACATCAGCGCTGATCGCAAGACTTCAGTACTGTTGCATTGATCATGGGCTGTCAGTACACCTTTCATGAAAACACTTTTATATTCCAACCGAACAGTCATTTATTGAATAGCGTTTTGCATAATTAGATCTACATTACAATGACAACCTCAAGATAAAGCTTAAGTATGATTCTGGGTGCTGTAAATTTTTAGGAACAACATAATTGCATTTCTAAACCCGTGCCTACACTGGAAATTTAAAAAAAAAAGTTATTTAGAACTACTTTTTCACTGAGCAAAGCCAATATGTTTACATCGCCCCCACTCAGATCATTCATACGCCATTCCTGCAATAATATTTCACTCCAGTCTAAAATCATGTCCTTAAGCAATATCACAATCACAAGCACGATGTTGTTCTGAATAGCATCACGGCTGTGATTTGGGCATGAGTCCTGATATTTGGACCAATAGCACCGTTGTGAGTGTCGTGATGCTTTTATACAACAGTTTAATGATGTTTGAGACAAAGTTGTCCAGTTTATTACATTGTTGAAAACAGTCTCAACCATCAAAGCAACACACAGACTGGATTAGTGTATATGAGTGGAGTGACAGAGATTGGCCATACCTGCTCAAAGACTTTTGTAACTTCACTTCCGCTCAACTGCTTCTCGGTCCAGGCAAAATCGTACAGCTCCACTCACATACACTGATCTGGAACACTACGAACACAGACAAGCAGCGAACAGGGAAAAACGTCCCATATTCTAAATATCTGCACTAACGGAATGCCATCTGTCCAATCAGATTAGAGGAGCAGCACTAACTGTTGTATAATGCGCTGCATGCGACAGAGTTTTGGTAGTGGCATGCAGATAATTTACGGTGAATTGCTATGGCCTGTTGTTTGTCATGTGATATGATAACAGTACTCTTATGCAGTCCTGCGGCAAGGCTCTCGAGGGTCTCTGGGCGTTCATCGGGACTGCTGTCAAAGCTGCAACAGCGGGGAGGAGGACCTTTCTAAAGCCATCAAAGCCTCAGTGCTAATTTCAGATGAAGTGTTTAATGTGTGATGAGGGCCTGTCATAGTCTTCTAAACCATGTCCATGTGATGAAGCATTGCTCCATGCATTTCTCTCCCCCTTCCTGCAGATCGATGTAGTGAACACGTTCAAGAGCGGGACTTCCTTTCAGGGGGCTCTGAGACGCCAGTCCTCCACCACCAGTCAAAATCAGGATGTAACCCATGTTTCTAGTCCTAGTCACGTGTCCTTGTGCAATGCTCTTTCCTCTCCTACCAGCACTGCTGCTGCTCCCTCTGGGCGTGAGTGACACTCTTCTTTGGGTGTTTGTCAGGGATGCTCTTGGACTCCAGACCTGAAGTGGGCCAATCATAACGAAACCAAAAAATTACTGAATTCAAAGAGATTTGAACTCTTTTTAAAACAGTTATGCCCCTGTTGAAAAAAACAGCATATGCTGGTTAGGTATGTTTTGAAGCATGGCTGCTGGCTTGAGCTGGTGTAAGCTGGTCCTTAGTTGGTCATGAGCTGGTTTAAGCTGGTTATGAGCTGGTCCTGAGCAGGAGCTAGTTGCTTAGAACCAGCACATGACCAGCTTAAACCAGCTCAGGACCAGTTTATAACCAGCTCAGGACCAGTTTACACCAGCTCATTACCAACTAAGGACCAGCTTAATCCAGCTGCCAATGCTTCAAAACATACCTAACCTGCATATGTTGTTTTTTTCAACAGGGGTATAACAAATCTGGAGCCAGAACATTGCAAAATATGAGATGCGGCCCCAACCTAAATATATCCATGTAGGTCATGAAAGTTCAAAGTGCAAAGTATTACATTTCAGACTGAACACTGAACAGTAAACATTATGAAAAAGGCATCACAGGGAAGCAGCTCTGCAGCAGAGATTCTAGAAAGAAGCTCTGTTCTGCAGTCTGTTGTAAATATAATGCTGCATTAATCTTATGTGAGGGTTACCATAATTACGAGACAACAGCTACTCAGAGCTGTTCATATTCTCGGAGTCAGAAATGATTTGTTTCTATGGCAACAGCAAAATAGATCCATGTACAGCTTTGTTATTGACAACTAAATCCTTAAAGGGGACATCGGATGCAAAATTCACTTTTATGTTGTATTTGGATATACATATGTCTTAGCAGTGTGTGGACACAACCACCCTACAATGATAAAAATCCATTCACTCCTCTTTTTTAATCCCCAAAAAACCTAAACAGTCTCAATTATCAAACCGTTTTGATTTTCTGAGCAGTATGACATCATACTGCTCAGGCCCCGCCCACGGACACTGACAGACTGTCCTGTATTAGCATATTTCCGCCCTCAGCCATGTCTCGTTGGCAATGCAGGTGTTTTGTAGTTGCATGTAAAAGTGAACATAAGAGTATTTATTTTCTCCTGACATATGAGCCACTGAGGACACGGTTAATTTTGTTTTTGATGGTAATGTGCCACTGAATACACAAAAAACGGGTGAGGAATAGCTCATTAACATTTAAAGAGACATGCACCGAAACATGTCGCCGTATACAGAAATATTTATGACAAGGTAAAAAGGTTATTGTTTTACACAACCATTAAGGAATTTTAACTAACGTATTTAGCAGACATTTCATGAATATCCTAAAGGATCATTATCCAACTTGTGGAAAATGTCCCTTACGAAAATTATCCATGATTTTACTAAAAATACAACCAAAAAACCATGGTTACTACTGTTAAACCATGCTAACTACAGATTAACCATGGTTTTGCTACACTAACTATAGTTTAACCATGGTATTTGTAGTAAAACTGTGGTTATACAAATGGTAATCAATATGCCAAAAAAACATGGTTACTACACTTTTACTACAATAAAACCATGGCTAATTTTCGTAAGGGGGGCATCCGATGTCCCCTTTAATCACATGAATTCACCACGATACACTCTTACAAAGTAAATGAAAAACAAGGCACACACCACATTATGACTTGTAATGAAACGCCATAGAATTCCCAGTTTCAAATGTACAAGCTTTTGATAAAGACATGATTTGTTGGAACCTTTTAATTACAGTAATTCTGAGTTTACAGGTCCTTGGACAATTATGAAGTATGAAGACATTTAGCACCATTTAGTGTGCCATTTCATTATGTTAATTGTGAGTTTTAAAGAACCACTGCACACTCTGGCCGGATTTACATTTACATTTAGTCATTTAGCAGACACTTTTATCCAAAGCGACAAAATCAACAAAAGAGCAATGATATGCAAGTGCTATAACAAGTATCAGTTAGCTTAATGCAGTACACATACCAAGGTTTTTGTTTTTTAAATTATATAATAAATAAAAAGAAAACAGATAGAATAGAAAAAATTGTGGATTTTCACAAGGATTTGTGCTCAGGGTTCAGATAAGGGATGATAACTGACCCCAAAAACCTCCATTTCAACCAAGGGTGATAATACTATAAAATTTGTATAGTATAATATGTTTTTATTTTTTTTTTATTTAAGTTAATATTTTTGTAGTCCTACACTCTATATCAGTCACATGGCATTTACGGCTCAGATAACTGACTCAGAAATGTTCTGTGGTTCCATAAGAAATGTAAGATTTCAAATTGTGCACTACTCACACAGATTACAAATTGCAGGTACTTCGCCAATGGATAGCTTTTTTTTAAGTTATATTTTTTGGGTGTTTTTTAACTTTCAATAGGACAGTGTGTCCATATGTCAGAGCACTGGCCAAAAGATTATGGCTCCGACAGCTACAGTGGGAAGATCTGACAGACATTTCTAATCAGGCATTACCTATTGGATCCAATGGAGATTTGGCATTACACTGGAGCTCCCAAACTATTTCTTATTCTTTAGACATTTAGTGTAAACAAATTAGTGTAAAGTATTGTCAAAGGGCATCCCTGAAAATCTGCTTTGCTTCTGATTTCCTCTTACTCTTCATGACACTGTTTATCAGGATCATCTTTAACCCACTTCTCAGAAGAACATGTGTTTCAATGTACCATGTGTTTGTTTTCCCCAGAGTGCTAAGAGCCCTGGACTAAGGGTGCAGCCTACGAAGTGAATTACAGGTTGTGAGTCCCTCCATTGTCCGTCGCAAAATTGATGTGAACTAATATTCCACCAACAAACTCACCAGGCTGGGTAAACATTCAAGTATAGCCAACTGTACCATTCCCCACTCAGCTGTAGCCTGACATGTTCTCCGAAATGCTCTAGGCTGCATTGTTGAAGTTACTCTATTGATCACGGGAGGCTGTTTTGTTCCCTTTTTTACTTTTCTTCTCTCCACACAGCTACGGAGACGTGTGAAGAGAGTGGCTCTTCCTCCCCATAGTCTTGTCTTGTTTGTCGTCTGTGTGATGTAGATCCGAGGCCCACAGTGACCCATTATGTCTCGTGGCTTTACTCTGTTGGTCATGTAGTCTGCTGTGTGATGCTGACAGCTGCAGAATCTCACTAAACGTTAGGCCAGTCTTCATCTATGTGATTCCTTCTGACATTTGTTTTCATCTGTCATTCAGACCCGTTTGTGTTGGCTTTGCAAGTTTGCTCTTAGCTAGGTTGAAAGCGTGCTATTTGCTACCAGGACAGAAGGTAAGAATCGAGTTTGATGGTCGTTAGAGGTAGTTCGCTGATTTCGATAATTTTATGTTCAGCAGGTCAGTAGTTGGTGGTATGATAGAGGCTCAGTTCCAAACCCTATCGAGCTCCTAACTTTCGCTCTGGCATCTCCCTCCAAGAGAGTGGTTTACACGGACAGTGGCAAAGGCTGCAGGTTACTCATTTTCAGTTGGGGCAGTTCATAGATGCGGGTATACAGTTTGAGTAGGAGCGTCTGCTAGTAACCAACAGTATAGACACTTAGGGCCAGTTTTACTATAAGCTTGCACCAGCGCAAACTGTCTTTTGACGTTAAAATAGTACTGTCAGGTTTTACTAAAGATGGGCAGTGAAGAATTAGCGCTGAAAAGGTGTGGACACAGTTATTTTTGCACCTGACCTTATTGAATATGCATTTGTAGGAGTTTCCCTTTCAGATGCAAAATTTATGGGAGGAGAGTATTCAAATGAATCACGCAACGAGATTTACTAATGTTTGTGCTCGTCAGATTACTGCCATTTGCGCCATTATTTAATGCCCCAAAAAAGCATGTCTTAAACTGTTTTGCGCTTAAAAATGGCTGCAATTATTGTTGCTAGGAGGAGGCACAGAGAGAAGGGTAGAAGGGAGAGGATTTTTTTCCACACATATTAATTTATTTGGAATGCCAGAAGAACACATTATCCGAACATATCGTTTGACAAGCCATGTTATTTTTAATTTGCTTTAGAAAATCAAAGACGACTTGGAACCCTCAACTAGGAGTCACTCAATACCAGCTCTATCAAAACTTCTTGCAACCCTATACTTTTTGGCCTCCGGTTCTTTTCAAGTTACTGTGGCTTATTTATTTCTTTATTCTTTATTTGCGACTACGCTAATTTGCGCTGCGCTTGGTATATTGCGTCGTTCAATATGTAAATGAGATGTTGCGTTTGTGTTCTTTAATTTGCGTGTTGTTAGTAAATCCCCAGCAGAAATTTCCATGCTCAACGGTGCTGTTTTGGGATTGCGCTCTCGCGCTAATTTGCCCCGTTTAGTAAAACTGGCCCTCAGAAACTTATGATTTTTTTTCCATCTACCCCTTAAGGCAGTGCTGTCCAATCCAATGTCCTGGAGAGTTTAGCTTCAACTTGTCCCCAGCACACTTGCCTGGAAGTCTCTGGTCATCCTGAAGATCTTGATTAATTGGAACTGGAGCTAAACTCTGCAGGAGAGTGGCCCTTCAGGTGCAGGACTGGACACCCCTGCCTTAAGGTAGCATCCCAAGCCAAACAGAATCTCATAAGTGACAGATATAAAACGTTCTATAGTGAACTCTGATTCCTCACTTGAAGAAAAATTGATCACAATGCTAGTCTGACATTAGTGTGTTGCTAAGCTAACAACTCAACACTTTCCAAAACTTTTCCTGGAGGGCCACTGTCCTGTAGAGTTTAGCTCCAACCCTGATTAATCAGTTAACCTCAGCAAGGCTCCAGGGACAGGTTTGATACCCTTGCTCTAATAAGCAGGCAAGACAGATATTGGCTATTAACTTTTTGTCAATGCTTTGAAGAATTGAATAACATACAAAAAATTCTCAACCACCATCTTGGATGAAAATGAACACCAAGATTGTTGCAATGCATTCTGGGATTGCCTTAGGACCTTAGAATTCGCCAGAAGAATTTGACATCTTGCTGTCTGGGTAGGCAGCTCACGAGGTTGTGGAACAGGACCATAGACTGTATGCATCATTAGTTTAGTGTGAGAATTATGCCTAGATTTTTGTACTTGCTTGTTCGTAATTGCACCCTTTGAAGCAGAATATTTGCTACTCCCAACTAGCACAGTACAATATTTCTAGGAAGTCTCAGTTCCACACAGTAACAACTCATTAAGTGATTCTCCTATTTTTTAGTGCAGTTCCGTGAATCTGAACAAAACTCTTCGGCCTATACTTGAGTGTTTACACAGAGACGCATGGAGTTGTTGAAAGAACAGACTTGTGTTTGTTCTGGTCTCTTTTCTTATTCCACAGTCTGTGTGCCTGTGTTCATCTCCACATGGTGTTGTCCCGAGCTGCATGTTGTGTGTAGTCGTTGAGTTGGCTTGTCAAGCTTTTGGTTCGCTTCCATCATCATGTTGTGACTCTATGCTCTCGAAGCATAGGCTCTCCTGTCCTTGTCATCCTCTATGTAAATCTTTGTAGACGACTTCTCTTTTGTTTGCCTTTGCGTTTACCTTGAAACTCATCCTGGATCTCAATATCTAATCTACTCCTCTTACCAACTTTCCACGAGATGTGTTCAACTTGCATGACGTTTTGGTTTTCCTTTGTTTTTTACTTCTTTTGTTCCATTTTTGTTGAATTAACAATGCTTGTCTCTAGGTATGCAACACTTTGGACCATACACTGTAGACTGTATTGTGTACTGTACGGGACAGAAGAGCATTGCCTATGTTTTCCTTTCCAGTCTCATTATTTTACCATGAGTTTGAGTTATGTTCTTTTCGATGCAATCCTTAAACTGTGCACGGTAGAATAAGTGAATTAGGGATGCTTTCCAAATGTTTTCTTTCCCTCCTCCTGTTGTCACTGTGCCACTGGGGGGTCTTCCGAGCTCACTTTCCAAGCCTTTGACAGCGATCTCTTTCCTCACGCAGATACGTGTTGTGAACGCATTTCGTAGCTCCCTCTACGAAGGCTTGGAAAAACCCGAATCCAGAACCTCCATCCACAATTTCATGACTCATCCAGAGTTTAGAATAGAGGACTCCACACCTCACATTCCTCTCATAGACGACACCGACATTGACGACGAGGCAGCCAGGAAGAACTCCAGTCAGCCCTCATCTCCCAACAAGAACAACAACGCCATCGACAGCGGCATAAACCTGACAACCGACACAAATAAATCTGCTGCTTCCTCCAGTCCCGGGAGCCCGCTTCATAGTCTGGAGACATCGCTTTAGCCACCTCGCGTGGGAGACCACTCAAGAATCATCTTAGACTCTACGATTAAAAGCGCTCCGGAGTGCACACGAACGCGAATCGTGTACTGTTGACTGTATGTGTGGTCGCGCCGCATTCTTTTATCGAACGCATGAACGACGACTGACTCGGACGATCGCGGAGCGACTCGAGAAACAATACAAGAGCGTAAGCGCACCGCTCCCACTTCCTGAGGAAACGACTACGAGTAATTTAAATCGAATTCAGCTATTATCGTTGCTCCTGCATGAATGTACATTACCCAGGTTTTTATTTGGAAACCTTTATTTTTATTTAAACGGTTTTGATTTGATTTGATGGAATGTGCGGTGGACTGCTATTTTAAGACGGCTTCTCTGATTCACTGATCTGTGAGTATTGTGTGTGGCATGTATCTAATTGTATAGATTTATTTGGTTATTGATTAAGGTGTATCCAGGTCGCAGGACTCCGAACTTGCACAGTAGATTTGCACCTGTCGGAAAAAGAAAAACCCATTAGAATTTATTAAGCGTACATATATATTTATAGACATATTATAAATATATATTTACAGAGTTTATCTTTATTTGTTGGCATGTTGCCTGGTTCTGCTTCCATAACTACTTTAACTTATTTATGTCCTAAAGAGAATGTAATTTGTTTACAAACCTGTAGATACGTCCTGGTTTCTTTGTAGGGTTTAAAACTTCTTTGTAGGGTTCAAAACCACGCAGCAGACGTAGTTGGAACAGCTCACGTTGTTCAGTACTCCTGTAATATCGGACTTTAGATGTTTTATTTCCAATTGTGCGCTGGACTTGCCTGCTATTCTGTCAAATAATGTAGATATTTTTAGAAGATAACAAAAGAAACCAAAATATAGTGGGATATATCATTCACGTGGCATCGAAGTATTAAACAAGTGTCGGGATCGACGGCTCCGAGCACCCCGAAAACATTAAATCGGTTTGGCTGGCTTCGAAAGGTTTCGGCGATGAACTTGCGGTCGGCCTCAAACGTGAGCAGATATATCAGGTTGGATTTAAATATCTTCTTTAGAAGTACATACTATTTAACATAAAATAGTTTCAGTTCTGTGTGACCATCAGAAGCTGCGATGGGTTTTATGTTGGAAACATGTAAACTAAGTTATATCTGGCATCTCTGTATGGAAATCAAAATTGTGTTCAAATATTGTGATTTATTGTGTTGATTCTTCTTTTTGACATTTAATTTGTATATTTCTTTTGGTTAAAGGAAATGAACCCAGCTGCTGAGCTGACGACACTTTGAACAACTGAATTATGAATTATCATGTAACGAAACGAAAAGAAGGAATGTTGCTTTTGACTCTTTTCTTAAAAAAAAAAAAGAAAAAAAGAAAAACCCAAACCAACAACAAAAAAAAAATCTATATATCTATATATACATTTATGATCCTTTTCTGCACTATCCGGATATGAATGAATTTCTGTGGTGTAAATTTAGATGTACTTCTGTGTTCAAATCAAGCTTGTCTTCCTGCAGTCAGTAAATATACTCTAGCATCTCAACAGTATTCACTAGTCGTTAACTATTTATTGTACTCTAGAAGCGAAAGGACAAACGGGGGTCTGTCGGAAGGCACACTTATGAAGTCGCCCATGTATTCATTGATGTTCTTTGGAATTGGAAAGGCATGATGTCATACACTTAATATGCAACTCATTTTTCTCCATCGTTCTTAAATTGAACTTTTACTCATCAAGATAAGGTGCACAAGCTTTAACTGTTAGCTCAGGCATACTCAACGAGAGATATAAATACGTAAAACTGAGACAGATTTTTTTTTTTTCCCCCAGAAATCGTTTGCCCTTTATCATGTTAAAGGTATAGTTTACTCACCCTCACGCCGTTCCAAAAGCACCATGAAAGCTTCAGAGAAGTGAGCCGCATGACTTCTATTCTTCTAAAGACATATGAAACAACAGAAGCAGATTAAAATAAAGGAATTATCTACAGAAGATCATGACCTTCGTGAGAGAGCTAATGATGAACAAACTGATCTTTTCAATTGATCGGCTGATGGGTGAACTATCCCTTTAACACATGTCAAAGCCTCATTCACAATCATTCTGTGCACTGACCAAAAGAATCACCTCTGACACGTTGAAAGGCGCCACAGGGGAGTTTGTCTGAAATGTGCGTGGAATGCAATGACTCCAGAAGAGATCTTTTACGGTATGACTGGCCACTTCAGTTGAATTCAGTTTAGTTCTGTGCCCTGTGTTGACGGGCCTAATAACGGATGCAATTTAAAATGTTTAACCAATAAACCGGAAGGATGACAGCATTCTAATAATCACGAATAATAATATTTCTTGCAATACATCAGCTTCTATGTACTGTACTTAGCAGCATGCGTTTTGTGGAACAAAGAGCATACGACGCCACAGGTACTTTTGGCGCACTAGCAATTTATGGGTAAATGAAAAGTGTTCATCCATCTTGTTTTTATGAATTTTATAATCTATACAATAATTGTAAATAAAAAACTCAATGTCTTTGTTCATTTAATACTATGCAAAAAGCTTTCTGATTGTTTCTCATCTACCCTAGAGTGTGTTGCTGGAATGTTCGTGGTCTCCAAGTCAGTAAAACTACAACAAAAAAAAAAAGTGATGTAAATGATTTTCTAGTTGCTTCACTGTCCATACCACGATTCCAGACAGGAGCGCAAGTGATACAAATTAAATGAAAGAAAAAATGACAAAAATACAAGCACTTAATAAATTCCCCGAGGAGCATGAACCCGTGTCCCGTGAGCAGTGTGCGCGCGTGTGTGTGTGTGTGTGTGATCTTTCATCTCTAACATGTGCTTCTATGTGCTGGGTTTGGTGCAGACATTTCAGAGCTGCAGCACCATTATAGTACATGAAAGTTAAAGCTAAAGTATGTTCTTTAGTCTATCTGCTTTAATTCATTGGGATTTCTCCATGATATCATGTGACTCCACAAGCTGTGTAGCTGTATATACGTGGTTTCTACTGCGAATAGATTTAGTCAGTTTGAGTTTATATTTTTGTTGTTTTTATTTGGGCTCTATTGTAATTATATCTGTTATCATATTCAGTTGAACCACTCTTAAAAGTACATCTTATTAAATTTTATAAATGCACTATTTAACCTAATATTAAACCAACACATACAGCACGCATTGCAGTTTTGAGATGCTAAAACTATAGATTTGGAACTACAGTCCTCTGTTATAGGACACGTGTGAGCTTCACACATCAGCTTAAAATAAATAAATAAAATGCAAAAGTAAGGAAGAGTGAAGTTAGTGAAGAGCATTTGCCATACAGACACTTGATCTGATTAATCAAATTAATGCCAGTTTTATTTCAGTATCATGAAGATACTAACTGAACTTGTTTTTATTGTTAGATTTTCTGCTTTCATTTTCATTTTAGTTAAAGCTTTAGTAATTTTGTTGTGGGCTTTGTCATTTTATTGGTTCTTAATATTTATTAGTTTTATTATTAGTATTAGTCCTATTTTAAATTTGTCAATCAATAATAAATAAATAAATAAAAACATTTTAAAAATCCATGAAATGAAGACACCTTAAAATGACAAGAAATTGTATTGTGCCATCTCAGGGTATGCAATTTATTATTTTATGACAATTATTCTGCCACATATTTTGGTATTTTTGTCAACCCTGTTACCCTGTTAGCATTACTATATACTGTAGTTTTAATTAGAATTATGTGATAATTTTCACATATATGAGCAGCATTTTAGTCCCTCTTTTCACTAGGATTGTTTCACATTTTTGATTTTTTTTTTTTTTTTTAGTATATTTTTATATGTGTTATTAAGATGACCAAGAATATCCTAATTTTGGATGGTGACCACGTCAATGAAGAAAAATATATTTTTACAAGAGAGATATTAAAAACTACATATTAAGATTTGCTTCAAGTTTTTCCGATTTGATGTTTACAGCTTAGGCAGAAACGATGGGGAAGCGAGCCTTCCGGAGCCTACTCCGCCAGTGTTCGCCGTCCGGGGAACTTACTGGAGGAGGAGAAAGGCACTCGCATCACCGGGTGAGGGGGAATGATGCAGCAAGCATGACACCGGACAGCTCTTCCCGCCGATTACCTGTTACCCAACACACGGGAAGAACGCGTAGACTGTAGAATCTCGCGAAGGTGTTCGGTGTCGTCCAGCCCACAGCTCTACAGATGTCTGCCAGGGAGGCGCCGTGCGCCAGCGCATAGAAGGAGGCGACACTCCGTGTGGAGTGAGCCCTCACCCCCAGGGGGCACGGCACGCCTTAGGATTGGTACGCCAAGGCGATGGCATCCACTATCCAGTGGACCAACCTCTGCTTGGAGACAGCCTTCCCTTTCTGCTGACCTCCGTAGCAGACAAAGAGCTGCTCAGAGCTTCTAAAGCTCCGGGTGTGGTCCACGTATATGCGCAGTGCTCTTACGGGACACAGCAACGCATGGCCTGGATCTGCCTCCTCCGAGGGCAGTGCTTGCAGGTTCACCACCTGATCTCGGAAGGGAGTGGTGGGAATCTTGG
>NW_015638928.1:447555-456993 GCF_001515625.1 Sinocyclocheilus rhinocerous
AGGTCCCCGACCCTCTTGATGGAAGTGAGCGCGGTCAGGAGCGCTGTCTGTCTTAGCAGGAACTTAAGCTCGACTGAATCCAGCGGCTCGAAGGGACTCCTCTGAAGTCCCTCTGAAGGACGATAGAGAGAACCCAGGAGGGCACCAGGGGTGGCCTAGGAGGATTTAACCTTCTGGCACCCGTCAGGAACCTGACGATGAGATCGTGCTTTCCCAGGGACCGGCCGTCCACTGCACCATGATGTGCTGCGATGGCAACCACATACACTTTCAAGGTGGAGGGTGACAGCCTACGCTCCAACCTTTCTTGCTGGAAAGAAAGCACTACTACAAATCGTGCATCTTCAGGGGTCTTCTCGGCGAGAAGAACACCAGTTCGCGAACAGACTCCATGTGAGAGCATAGGCTTGCTTCGTAGAGGGAGCTCTAGCCTCAGTGATCGTGTTAACCACCGCAGGTGACAGATCAGCTAGGTCTGCCGTGTCCCATCCAGGAGCCACACGTGGAGGTTCCAAAGGTATGGATGCGGGTGCCAAATGGTGCCGAGCCCCTGAGAGAGCAGGTCCTGTCTCAGGGGGATGCGCCAGGCAGGGGCTGTCGCGAGGAGCATGAGTTTCGGAGACCAGGTCCTGGTGGGCCAGAAAGGCGCAACCAGTAAGACCTGCTCCTCGTCCTCCCTGACCTTGCACAGTGTCTGTGCGAGAAGGCTCACTGGAGGAAACGCATACTTGCGAAGAGCCCGAGGCCAGCTGTGTGCCAGTGTGTCCGTGCCGAGGGGGGCCTCATTCAGGGAGTAGTACAGCTGGCAGTGGGAGGACTCGCGGGAAGCAAACAGGTCCACCTGGGCTTCCCCGAATCGACTCCAGATCAGCTGGATCGTCTCGGGATGGAGTCGCCATTCTCCGGGGAACGTGAGCTGTCGTGAGAGCGCATCGGCTGCACGATTGAGCTCGCCCTAGTACAGCTGGCAGTGGGAGGACTCACGGGAAGCAAACAGGTCCAGCTGGGCTTCCCCGAATCGACTCCAGATCAGCTGGATCGTCTCGGGATGGAGTTGCCATTCTCCGGGGAACGTGAGCTGTTGTGAGAGCGCGTCGGCTGCACGATTGAGCTCCCCCGGAATGTGGACGGCGCGCAGCGATTTGAGCCGCGTCTGACTCCAGAGGAGAAGATGGCGGGCGAGATGTGACATACGACGTGATCGTAGACCTCCCTGCCGGTTGATGTACGAAATCGTGCGGACCAACACATGCTTGTCTTGCAGCAGTGGCCGGAACTGCCGCAAGGCTAGATGCACTGCCAACAGCTCTAGGCAATTGATGTGCCAAAGGAGTCGGGGCCCGTTGCAGGTAGCGCCCCAGCCCGTACTGGAGGCATCCGTCGTGACAACGACATGCTTAGAACACACTTGTCCTAAGGGCACCCCGGCCCGTAGAAAAGCAAGGTCCGACCAGGGGCTGAATAGGCGGCGACACGTCGGTGTGATGGTGACACGATGTGTACCGCGGCGCCATGCCCACTTCGGGACTCGGGAGTGTAGCCAGTGCTGAAGTGGTCTCATATGTAGCAATTCGAGCGGCATGACTGCGGCTGCGGATGTTATGTGCCCCAGGAGCCTCTGATAGTGTTTCAGTGGTACCACCGTCCTGCCTCTGAAGGAGCTCAGGCAGTCCAGCACTGACTGTGCACGCACGTTGGTGAGTCGCGCCATCATACTCACCGAGTCTAATACCACACCGAGAAAAGAGATTCTCTGCACAACCTACGTAAAGACGCGGGGGGACAGGGACAGCCCGAAGGGGAGGACCCTGTACTGCCATGCCCGACCCTTGAACGCAAACCGTAGAAACGGCCTGTGTCGAGGGAGAATCGAGACATGAAAGTAAGCATCCTTCAGGTCAACCGCTGCAAACCAATCCTGGGGCTGGATGCATCTGATGATGTGCTTCTGCGTCAACATCTTGAACGGAAGCTTGTGAAGGGCCCGATTCAAGACTCGCAGATCCAGGATTGGCCAGAGGCCACCGCCCTTTTTGGGTACGATGAAGTAAGGGCTGTAAAACCCCTGCTTCATCTCGGCTGGAGGGACCGACTCGATTGCATCCTTTGCCATGAGGACAGCAATCTCCTCACGCAAGACAGGTGCGTCTCGGACTGCCACCGAATTCTCGAGAACGCCGCTGAACCTGGGAGGTCGCCTGGCGAACTGAATCGCATAGCCGAGTCGGATTGTGTGAATGAGCCAACGGGACGGGTTGGGCAGTGCAAGCCACGCCCCCAAACTCCGTACGAGTGGCACCAAAGGAACAATCGACACACCCGCGGTGGTGCAGCGGAGGGGAGTCGAGCTGGATAGGCCAGAAGGCAACGCGTTCTGACTGATCACGGCAGAACTTCCCGTGTCCCCGGAGGCACTGGCCAGAGCCGCTCTTCATCCACTCGGCTCCGAAGCAAAAATCTGAAGATTGGATGCACCTGTCGCCTATTTATACCCGTATGCACGGGGAGTGGCTCAGGTATGCAAAATCCACTAGCCAAATTTCATTGGTGTTTTCTCTTAAAGTCAGAGATGATTGGGGCTCCCAAGTGACTCCCCATAATGTCGATCACGACATACCTCGAAATGACCGACAGATAGGGAACTGATGCTCATATGACACTGAATGATATAGGCATTAGCTCAATAATACACCCAGGGTGACCTTTAAACTTTTTGAATTTTACACAGACAATCTTTAAAAGAAAGGGTGACACCTAATCACCCTAACTACCCACATGTCAAAACCTGTTACTCTGAAACGTAACAGGGCTGACAGTAACAGGTTTGACGGTTTCAAACTAATTTTCTAATTTCTAGCTAATAGTCAAGTTCACAAAAGCACATGTTGTACACTTTAAAAAAGCATTTTACTTGTAGATATCGATTATATTAAATGTAATAAATAATTGTTTAAATTTACATTTTAAAAATGGTAACAGTATTGACATCGCATGATGTCCCTCCCTCAGTCAAGCCTCATAAATCATCAGAAATAGAACATTATAGAGGAGTGAGAGAAACATGCTTGTGTTTTAAGTGTAGGAATCCGGGTTGAGAGATGATGTAACCTCCTAGAAGTGATGCCAGTTGAATGTTCATGATTTTACAAGGGTTTTTGATGAGGGTAACAGGGCTGACATGAAATCAGGGGACACCAATAAATTATTTATATTTTATAGAAAGAAAAAAAATTTATACTTGCCAAAAACATTGCTTAACAATGTGATTTTTGTATTATTTTGCTTTCATTTAGCAAATTAAAAATCTTGCTGAAAAAGAAAAATCATTGTGAGGGACAGGGCAAAAACCTTACCTTATCAGTATAAATGCTATTTAAATTATTTAAAATAATATTTAATTGACTTTAATTGGATGTAATATTGATGAAATAAAACATAGTATTGTTATGTTTTTTAATTTAAAAAAATTTTTTTTGTTATATTAATTCTATGTTTGATTATTTCTTAGGGTTAGGGTTAGGGTTTACGCCTTTTGCGTAAAAGGCACCGATTTCGTGGAATGACCCTTATATTATATAGTTTACATTATTTTACATTACGTGATAAAAATAAATAAAAAATCATTAGTTGATATGACAGTAAAGCCTGTTCCACACTATGATGTATGATTCCACAGTCTAAGAGAATGACTGATGGAAGAGACAGCACTTCTTGTCTTCCCAGCCTCTTCAACTGTACAGCAAAATTCACCCATCCAGCTTGAATCATCAACAATAATCCCAACCACATAATCCAGAAACCACTGGCTAATCTATGCTGACCAGCGGACAACACAGTTATGCAAGTTTGATCAGGTAATTGAGATCAGGCCCTTCCTGAGCGAGCAGACCGCACAACTCCTCCAGGCCCTGCTCGTTTCTAGACTGGATTACTCCAATGCTCTTCTGGCTGAACTCACAACATGATCTTTCTAACCCTGTCTGGACAACGGGATACAATTTAAAACAGTCTAGTGTTATTGCCTCCTTAAGATGAATTGCTTTGTTGTATTCCTCGTTTGCAAGTTACTTTTGGTTAAAAGCGTAAAAATAAATTAAAGTAAACGTAAGGAAATAAGCTGTAGCATTTATTTTGTTGTCTCTGACAAAAAGTGTAATGCGTGACTGTTGCTACAACAGACATCTCATGAAGAACCAGTCAGAAAACAGCAACTGATGATGTTGGTGTGTGTGCGTGTGTGTAAGAGAGAGAAGACTTTCAGTTTAAAAGGTTTATACTGTCTCTATGATATGATCAGTTTCTTCACATTATAATTAAACTATGAAATAATCTCAAGTATGTTCTCCAGAAAGCCACCAGTGATTTCCAGCATCAGTGTGCAAAAGCTTGTGTAAATGAGGATAAACAGACAGAGACTGCCCAGTCAACATTCATGACCAAACTTAACCTCGAGTTTGACATAAAGTCCTCTGATGTCATGCATTCTGTCTGGATCCCTCCAGATTCATAGCCTTTAATGGGATAATTATAAAGAACACCTTTTTTTTTTTTTATGTATGACTCATTTTGCATGTCTCCCTTATCTGACATCTGACACGCACAGTTCAGTTCATGGATCTCTCTCCTAATGAGCTGATGATCTGCATCAGGTGTGTTAAATAAGCGACACATTAAGAATCAATCAAACATATATATATATATATATATATATATATATATACTGTAATTTCACTGATGTCACTGTCTGTTGTTATTCATATTAAAAGCAATAGAGGGCAGAGTTGAGTACAAAACAACATTAACAGTGACTCTTCATAGCAAAGATTAAGATGCAGGCATGATGCAGTCTTTAACTGATGGGTGAAAATATAAAAATTATGCATGTCAAGTCAGGTGACCAGCTCTGTAAACAGGTCTGCATTCTTTGTCAATCAAATGCGTGATGTGAGCATTAAGACATAAATGTGTTTTACTCGGCACCATAAAGATGTCTTTATGATATGAATGAAAGCACAATTAAGATGTGTTGGAAATCACAGTTTCTTTGTAGCCCTCAAAAAAAAGCCAAAGAAAATCAGAATTATTACATAATGATGATGAGGTTCAGGCTAAAACAGGAACCCAAGCAGCAGCATCCTGACGCTCTACTTTAGTGCAGCGCTACCTCTAAAGAAGGGATGTATTGTTTTTGGAAATATATTTATTGACTTTCTTGGAAGTCATTTGTTCCTCATTTATATTTTCTTTCAATATAATCTCATAGATTTGAAAGGAAATGATTGTGGTGAAATTCTGAAGTCGCCTGGGTCTTTAATTGATATATTAAAAAAAGAAAATCCTGGGGTCAAAACCAACTTTACCCTCTCTCATATGGCAAATGTAATTTGTTTTGATCAATGGAACGATATTTTGCTTTTGGGTGACTTTATTATCTGATAATGCAGTTATCACACTCAGGAACTGTAGTGTATCATGGTCATACATGTCATATAATTCATGGTCTGTTTATCCTTGCCCTGTCATATAAGAAGATATGCATTTTTCAATCATAACTCAATTTCACTTCTAAACATCATTATACTGTAATGACTGGCTGTTTTTCTGCTTTGTCTCACTTCGTGTCTTCTGAATGCTGATGACAGTTAACGATTTTATTTACATAAACACATGTAATCTTTTTTTTTTTTTTTTTGCCATAGCTATGTTAAGAGATGTCACTTGCACTGACCGAGAATAATGCAACTTTAATACAAATAATGCAAGTTTAATTGCACACATGCACAGGTATCAATGAATAACAGATTAAAATGTAACCAAACATTTTCAAAAACATGAACATTCATTCATTTAAACTTAAAACAACAAAAAACAAACAAACTGGCAAACAATGATATTGGGCCTCATTTATAAAATGCACAAATGTGATCTTATAGTGTGCATGCACTACAATCCAATCCAACGTTCATATTTATAAATACAGTGTTTTATGTGGAGAAGTGCTTAGCGCCATGTCAGGGTTTAAGCAGACGCACACACTTCTCAGTTCTTGCTGCTCTCCATTCTCAAGTACAGGATTTGGACATTGACCGGTGCTCTATTGTAAGAGTGGGTGCCCCCAAAGTACTTCAGGGTACTTCATTAAGCAGGTGGATTTGAGACAAGAGAAGCTGACTGGATGGGCGGGGATGTGCTATTAAAATTGCTATTAAAGACGAGGAACACTAATTCCAGCTATTCAAGCTATAGGAGCTGGAGTGATTGGCTAAGAGTGTCACAGATCAGGGTTCCCCTTACGAAAAAGAAGTTTATTCAAGTGTGCTATTAGTATACTTCTTTTAAACTAAAAAATAGGAAAGTATACTTTTAGTCTACTTTTTATGTACTTCTCAGAAATATACTTAAAATGACATTTAAGTATACTTGACTTATACTTAGAAAAAGTCTAAATATATTTTAGCTATAATTGTGCTCCTAGAATACGTGTTTTCATTGTTATACTGTAGGGGGCGCTAGTATAGACAGATCAGGGGTGTCAAACACAGTTTCAGGAGGCCCTGCAGATTTTAGCTTCAACCTTAATTAAACTCACCTGATCCAGCTTGTCAAGTCCTTTGGGATTATTTGAAAACTACATGTATGTGTGTTGGAGCGGGGTTGGAACTAAACTCTGTAGGACTGTGGCCCTACAGGAGCTGAGCTTGACCTCCCTGGCATAGGTGGACTAGTATTTTATCCTATTGAGGATATTGTAGCCATCACTAGGTTGAGACTGTCTCTTCTGACCGTCCAATCATACAAAGCCTGAAAATATAACATAGAAAAAGAAGAGAACCACAAAGACATGCGTGCCAAAGAAGGCTGTTCTGCAAGTAGAGTTTCAGCTGTGCCATAGTGATCTATAACCAGCATAAGCCAGGCTAAAACATTAATCTTCTCAGTTTAACATTACAGAAGGGAAAGAGAAACAGATGCTGGTCCAGGTTTGGGCAATTCTGCATGAAGTGAAGTAGAGCTGTAGACATGAAACTGCAACTGGCTCAGGTGACCTAGGAGGCTGCGATCTAATGGACAGATTTCCAGAACCAGGCAGCGCACAGTGTCCTCCCCAGTCCCACCTTGAAGTGGAGCAAAGTGGTAAGAAAGTGTCTATGTATGCCAAATGAGGTTGGGTGTAGGAGTTCTACAGGGCAATCTGTCTATATGGCTATCAGTGCATTGCAGGAGTGATGGCAGGAGTCAATGCCAACTGCAACATCACAGAGACCAGTGAAAAATCCTCAAGGTGACAGCAGAGTGCCACTTGAACACTGGAAGAGTCTGATTAACCACTGCTATAGGGTCGAGCAAGCAGCGTGAAGCTATTTAACAAAATGAAGAGATCTATTTTACAACATGAATACAGAAGCATAGTTGTTGCATGCAAACTGTGTTGGAGGGGATAAACAAAAAAATGCCACTTCATATTTGAAGAACTATTATTCCTTTGGTAAAAAAAAAAAATGTTACATGTTCTTAAATACTTCATTCCACAAGCAGTTTTCTTTCTATCTCTGTCTATCAGGACAATGTGGTTGGGAAGATGTTAAAGACATCACTGATTCTTGAGACATGGGACAAAACATGTCCAGAAATTGTAACTGCTATTAGCTTTAAATAAAAATCAATTGTAAATGTTATGAGGGATTAATGATAGAATATGTTACACAATTATCCCCTTCAGTTGTATCTTATCATTATTATATCAAATCTATGACACTTATTGTCTTCTCACTACATCTAAAACAGTGTCAACAGAGAAGGGTTCAATCATTCATATGCTATAAAATGGATAGACATGTTTTTTTTTAATGATGAAAAATAGCTTGTTTTATCAAAAGCAACACGTAATAATATCTCATATCAAAGCAAGGTTGTTTTTCAGTGACACATGCGTGTTTCATAAGATTTCAAAGTTGTGTCCCCACTTTTTGTCAACACCTTCAGACATTCATTAAAATGTAATAAAATCAGGCAATATCAGGGGCAGCTGTCGCTCTAAAGGACCCCCTTGCCACATTGTACCTCTGCAGAGTACATCAGTGTCAAGCAGGCTCTGGTCAGTTTTATGGTTTTAGAATATTTTCAATCCTAATGTTAATATTCCCTGTGTCACAACCATGATATGTCAACACAATCTTCCAGTCTCTGAGGAAATAATTTGAAATTTTTAAATCATTTTATTCTCCCAAAGCAGGTTCTATTAGCATCTAGCATCAAAAAAAAAAAAAAAGGCTACTACATGAACTGATTTTCTGACGGTGGTGACGGGTCAATGACGCCAGATGCACAGTGGACATATTATTCTAAGATGAGAGAAAATAGATAATTTGTGTTCCAATGATATATCAAAATACTTAAATGTGAATCTTGAATAAAAGCTTCATAAACAATAACATACTCACTGTTTGTTGTGTTTGTTTTAATACAGTAACTGATTGATTCAGTGTATTTGATAGTTAAAATGACTACAAATTCAGGTTTTCCTCACCACCGTCAGGTGTGTCACCTCTGTCAGATGAACATTTTGATAATATTTCATTATGATATTTTATATTTGTTGTGGAACTGTTGGTCACATGTGAAAGTGTAATCTGTATGCTAATGTGAGAATATGTTTTGAAATGTTAAAAGCATCTTGCTGTTAAAAAGATAAAGTTAATGTTATATTACACTGTCCAAGGTAAAATGCACATTTTGATAAAAAAAGAGAAAAGTTGGGAGGTTGCATCAAAGCATAGCTCAGTAGCTTATTACAAATGCAAAATGCATAGCTCAGTAGCTTATTACATATAAGATACATAAATGTAGTTTATTTGTCTGAGTACAAGGTTTTCTTTTTTTCAGTTTTGCACCGTTTTCTCCCACTTCTCAAGAATCAGTGAGATGTTGTGCTAAAGTACACAAGCTTACATAAGTTTAGCCTCAGAAGACTATTAGCCTTCCCATCATGTCGCGCAGCTGATCTCTTATTTTAATATCATGGACTTTGAGGTGACCCACAAACTGCGTCTAGTTTTTGTATAATTGAAGTTGGTGGTAGTAAAACTCTCAGAATGCCAGAGCACAGTTTAGAGCAGTGAAAACGTCTCAGGTTACGTATGTAACCATGGTTCCCTGAGTAGGGAACGAGACACTGCGTCCTCTAGGCGTCGCTATGGGGAACGCCTCGTCGTGACCCGTGTCTGAAGCATACATTGAAAAAACACCAACAACACATTGGCCGGCGACAGCCATGACGTCACTACCGGTGCGACTATAGTATAAATAGGCGCCGGGAGAACACATCATCCACTTATTCGTCTGAAGCTTGCGTCCGAAGCATGGCAAGAAACCTAGAGGACGCAGTGTCTCATTCTCTACTCAGGGAACCATGGTTACATAAGTAACCTGAGACGATTT
>NW_015638928.1:457055-458695 GCF_001515625.1 Sinocyclocheilus rhinocerous
AAGCAGGTTCTATTAGCATCTAGCATCAAAAAAAAAAAAAAAGGCTACTACATGAACTGATTTTCTGACGGTGGTGACGGGTCAATGACGCCAGATGCACAGTGGACATATTATTCTAAGATGAGAGAAAATAGATAATTTGTGTTCCAATGATATATCAAAATACTTAAATGTGACTCTTGAATAAAAGCTTCATAAACAATAACATACTCACTGTTTGTTGTGTTTGTTTTAATACAGTAACTGATTGATTCAGTGTATTTGATAGTTAAAATGACTACAAATTCAGGTTTTCCTCACCACCGTCAGGTGTGTCACCTCTGTCAGATGAACATTTTGATAATATTTCATTATGATATTTTATATTTGTTGTGGAACTGTTGGTCACATGTGAAAGTGTAATCTGTATGCTAATGTGAGAATATGTTTTGAAATGTTAAAAGCATCTTGCTGTTAAAAAGATAAAGTTAATGTTATATTACACTGTCCAAGGTAAAATGCACATTTTGATAAAAAAAGAGAAAAGTTGGGAGGTTGCATCAAAGCATAGCTCAGTAGCTTATTACAAATGCAAAATGCATAGCTCAGTAGCTTATTACATATAAGATACATAAATGTAGTTTATTTGTCTGAGTACAAGGTTTTCTTTTTTTCAGTTTTGCACCGTTTTCTCCCACTTCTCAAGAATCAGTGAGATGTTGTGCTAAAGTACACAAGCTTACATAAGTTTAGCCTCAGAAGACTATTAGCCTTCCCATCATGTCGCGCAGCTGATCTCTTATTTTAATATCATGGACTTTGAGGTGACCCACAAACTGCGTCTAGTTTTTGTATAATTGAAGTTGGTGGTAGTAAAACTCTCAGAATGCCAGAGCACAGTTTAGAGCAGTGAAAACGTCTCAGGTTACGTATGTAACCATGGTTCCCTGAGTAGGGAACGAGACACTGCGTCCTCTAGGCGTCGCTAACACTCTGTTAAAGTAGGTATCCAGAGGATACATAGGTGGAATGGTGCCCAAGGAGGAACCAGGGTTTAAACCACTCAGAAAGAGCACGAGGCTGCTGCGCGTAGCTCTTACCATACAGGTAACAATACGGTAGAAGGCAACATCATAATCAGGTGAAATTAATTTATTAAAATTATTATTGAAATTACCATACAGGATTTTAGAAAGAACGCAGAGTACTAGCGTGCGAACTTACCACAGTGTGGATTTTAGAAAGTGTACAAAGACTTCACGTGCACACTTACCATAACATGGATTTTAAAAATACCGTTCTAAGGGGTTCTCGTGGCACTCTGAAAGAGCAGCCCATAGATGGAAATGGTGCATCCCAAAACACTATATTTGAGAAGTCATCAACTCGATCTAAGGCTTATAATGCTGGAGTGGCTAGCAGTAAATACCTAGCGCTCGACCTACAGCGCGATTGTTAGAATCAGAAGGGTAAATGTACTGCAAGCTAGCCAAAATACTCAGCGCATCAGAGAGGCAGAGGAAGCGCCTAGTTCGCCTGATGCTGCTGGTTCCAGGTGCTCTGGGAAAACAGATAACTCAACTCTCACGTGAGAGGAGAACTCTGAACTCAGAAAGAATAGCGCGCTCATAGGCAACCCTTTGGTAAAGGGGAGCACTGCT
>NW_015638928.1:459590-470301 GCF_001515625.1 Sinocyclocheilus rhinocerous
CAGGGCATGTCAAAACTTCTCCAGGGCCCCAAAACCCCCTCAGACCCCAGAGAGTTAAGCCTGCAGGGCAAACACCTAGTAATGCATTACAATATTCTAGCCTTGAGATCATGAACGCATGAATTGACTCTTCTGCATTAGACATACTGTAGATAGCATATGTTGTAATTTAGATATATTTTTGAGATGGAAAAATGCAGTTTTACAAATGCTAGAAACGTGGCTTTCTAAGGAAAGATTGCTATCATATAGCACACCTAGGTTCCTACCTGATGATGAGGAATTGACACAGCAGCCATCACGTCTTAGACAGTGTTCTAGGTTATTACATGCAGAGTTTTTAGATCCTATAATTAACACCTCTGTTTTTTCAGAATTTAGCAGCAAGAAATTACTCGTCATCTAGTTTTTAATATCGACTATGCATTCCGCTAGTTTTTCAAATTGGTATGTTTCGCCAGGCACGGGTCACGACGAGGCGTTCCCCATAGCGACCCCTAGAGGACGCAGTTCGAAGTTCCCATGAAAGGGAACCTAAGAAGTGTCTGAAACAGAGAGAGAGAGACAGAGTACTAGAGGAAGAGAGAGAAAACTGAAGTATCTCCACACCAGGGGCCTCATTTATAAAATACTGCGTAGAAAGAATCCTAAATTTGATTTTACGATCATTTCTCAAAGTGCGTACGTGTGATTTATCATTTCTCAAAGTGCGTACGTGTGATTCATAGAACGAACGTACGCACAGAAAACATGCGTACGCCTCTCTTTTAGATGTGAAATCTATAAATTGCAATGATCTTGAAATCGTGCGCAGCTGAACAGTTTCAGATCTCCGCCCTGTAATCAATGTCTAATTAATGTCCTTGACTTATAAAAGAGCACCTGACAATGTCCAAATCTTTTACAAGCGGCAAGAATGGCTTATATTTCCAAAAACCTGCAGCACTCGGGGAAACAAAAGTGCGTACGTCTGCTCAGACCCTGACGTGGCGCTAAGCTCTTTTCCATGTCAAAGACCGTTTTTATAAATATGAACGTTGCCGTGGATTTTTGCGTACGCACACTCTACGATCAAATCTGTGCATACGCACGTTTTATAAATGAGGCCCCAAGAATGCCTTATTTGCATGCAGTGATGTGCCTGGCACTGCTGATGAATATTTAGTGAGCTCCCACAGGCGGCCACAGATTAATGCAGAATGAATTCAAGTCCATGCGCAGGCTGATTTCCCGAAAGAATGGCCCTTTATTTGGGCCTGGTTGAATCATGCTGCTTTCCTTTTGCAGAATGGAGAGAGAAGTAATTGACAGTCCTTTAGAAAGCGCCAACACTGATGCTTTTTGGAAGGGGTTGATTTTGAAATTACATTGCCCTGGGGTCTTTAAAGGCTGGGCTGGAAAATGCAGGCCTTTAGTAATTGTTCTAATGAGATCAGCAGACCTATGGTTCCTGTTAGGGAAGCCCGTTTGTAGGAATGACATGGGAAACTACGAGAACGCCCCAACAACTCCCTCCCTTCCTCACTCTCCATCACACCCTACACCAACCCAAACTGAGAGGATGAAAAACAAAGCCACAGTTACAAGACTCCTGTTGCTATTTTGCATTCAGTTTTCATTGTAGTTTCTCTTCTTTAGTGGCTACTTTTGAAACATGAGCTAAAAAGTCACACTACTGCACTAGTGGACAATGCTAGTAACTGAGTGAGGAGAGATTTCTAGTAAATTGGTCAGTTTTAGAAAGGTGCTTTAGCTTTGCTCAGGGACTTTTTTGACTTTTGATTTTACAAGCTATAGCTCAGGAAACTAGTCTTGAGGGTTACAAAAGGATTTACCTGGATATCCAATTTTTTTTTCATCTAACAATATGATCAATGTGTTCTTAACTGTTTCTACAAAGCAAATAATATCCATGCAACAATTCTGATTTTTCAAGGATTTAAAGGGGTCATATGATGCTGCTAAAAAGAACATTATTTTGTGTATTTGGTGTAATGAAATGTGTTTATGCAGTTTAAGGTTCAAATACTTACATGTATCCGCTATACTTTAGCTACTGAAGTACCAACACAAAGTCTGATCCAGATTGCAGTGGCCAAGAACTGCCCAATAGAACTGGAGGTGGCTGCCTTACTGACATGTGAAGTGACCAACCATAGCTTGTTTCATTTTATGTGTAGTTTAGGGGAGGGGTCATCTAAAATAGTTGATACAACAGTAATAGACTGACATGAAGTAATTGACCTTATGACAGTGGTTAGTTAACCACACCCAACACTTTTTATCTATGTCCATCAAACAAAATGACGGCATGAGTCGTCTCACTCGCTGAAACACCTGATTGTTTTGGAATAAATTACAGTTTATCAAAAATCAGAAAGCACAAGCTTTTGTGTTAAGTTATGTATGATAAAATACCAAATATAATGACAAAAGATAAGAAAACTGAAATACAAGGGAAAATCTACTCAAGTGTCAAGAAATCAGACATTGACATAAACACAGAGAACACTTTCAGATGCAAACAGGGGTAAGTAATGTGTTTTTGTTTGTACATTCTTTTTTTAAATAAAGAAAACATCACAGAAATGTAAAAATATCCATGATCAGTGTCATAAAGAACTGCAAATCTAATCCAATACTTGCAGATTACTGGCTAATTTCTAATGAAACTAAATCAAATAGTCACTTTGGATACCTAGTATCGGAATTACATGTGCCATAAAAAACCCTTTTTACAATAGTTAAGGGAATTTAGCAAAAAAAAATAAAAAATCTGTCCCATTTATCACGGCCCAGTCAGTATCTTATCCTCCACTGATAACCACTGATGCTCAACACTTCAAGGTTTGAATAAATACTCACTTTCGCACAAACACTGATCTGGTCTTGTGGAGGTTCACATCCAAGGACTGCACTGATCTCTAGAGAACCTGCCTCAGTTTCCTTTGTTGATTCTCCATGATCCTGTAAGAATTACAGAACCTCAGACACTTTGATCTTCTGAGACAGACAATACACACACAGTCTGGGTTAATGTAAATTCCAATTGTTTTTACATGCCTCCACTTGGGGGATGTTTTATCTTGGTTTTGTATTTACCAATTTGCCTTTCAACCTAAATTCGAGGTCATACCAAAATGGAGTCAGATTAGATAATAAAATGGAATCAGATTTGAGTTAATCCTAAATTGAATAACTTTGCGCGCTGAAAGGACCGAACATGCAAGAAACCTTCATCCACCACTGGATACCTTCATTGGGCCAAGTGTGTGGACCTTACAATCCCCTAATTGTTATCTCTCTGTGTGATCTGCTGTTTATTCTCTGCTTGTATACTGTCCTGAAAACACAAACCTGATTACCTGTGAGCAAAGTTACCTCCTTTTGTCACACAAAGACAGACAGGAGATGACGGGCACGAAGCGGGGTTAAACAAAAACACAGTCTTTAATAATAAATCCAAGGGAACAGACCGAAAATCCAGGGAACAGGGTAAACAGACAATCCAGCAAGGAGAACGTGTGAACAATAGCAATAACCAGCAACTGAGGGAACTAAACGGGCAAACTAATACACAAGCAAATGAAGGACTAATGATTAGATTAACTAGACACAGGTGAACTAAGGCAATCAAGGGGAGACAGAAACTAGGTCAATGAACTGAAGCAAGGCGGGAGAACAGGGAAACACAAACAACAAAAAAACAAGGTCCATACTGTGACAGTTCGCCACAGCCAGGAGAGGAGCGAGACAATCTAAAGACAAAACGGAGTCCAAATGAGACCAAAGGGGAGTAGATGGAGGGAGGAGCCATGGAGGAGCCCAGAGCAGGAGGAGATGGGAGACGCTCCAGAACCCAGCCAGGAAGACGGCCCACTGTGGAGCTGATGGAGGGAGGAGCCATGGTGGAGGAAGGGCTGACAGCTTCAGGGGGCCGACCGCCGGAGGTGGAGCAGGTGGGAGAGGAGTCCAGGGCGGAGACGGAGAGGATCCGGAGGGCCAAGGCGGAGCAGATGGGTCAGGCGACCGAGGCGCAGGCGGGGATCCGGAAGGCCGCGGTGGAGCAGGGGCGACAGAGGACCAAGGTGGAGCTGGAGGGAGGGAGGAGCCCAATGGAGCCAGAGGGATGGAGGGATGAGGCGCAGCCGGAGGAGAAGAGCTGGAGACTGACAGGCCCGCAGCAACTCCAATCCACAGATGGAAGCCTGAGGATGAGCTGAGGGACTGGTAGGATGCAGCGGGACAGAGAATGACGGAGGACACAGGAGAGGGAGGCTGGTTGGGTTGCTTGTGACAGGCGGGGTCCTCCAGGAAGGTGTATGCCACCCACACACACCAAATCGTGACTCCCGACCCCGGGAGCACGGCGGACAGGGGACCAACCTCCGTGGTCTTGACAGGGGCGACAGATAGTTCAGGGCGGACAGACAGTTCAAAAACGACCTCCATGGTTGTGACGGGACAAACAGGTAGCCCAGGATGGGCAGACAGTTCAGGACAGACAGACAGCTCGGGGAAACTCCGTGGTTCTGACGGGACAGACAGACAGTTCAGAGGTGGATGCCACCACTTCGGGAGGAGCAGTGGTGGTGTGCACGGCCCAGACACACAATTTGGTGACTCCCATTAAAGAAAACACCTCTGACAGGGGAACGACCTCCATTATCTTCTCAGGACTGCCAGGGAGTTCATAAACGTTCTCCTTGGCCGTAACCAGACAGGCAGAGAGTTCAGAAGAAGACAGGAGAAGAACAGGCTTGTTCATATATAAATCCTTATTCTCCGAGTCCAACCTCAGCTCACCCTCAGTGGTGGAACAGTTCCTCCGCACCCTCGCTCTCCACATCCTCCGTGGTGTGCTTCGTTGCTGGCTCACGCACCTGGTCAGACGTCGGTTAAAGCTCTGGCTCCGGGGCGATCCTCAGCTCTGTCACTCCTCTTGGCGATGGCTCTCCATCGGCGGTGGGCTCTGGCTGATGCTCCGTGCAGCACGGTGATGCTTGGCTGGGCTCTGGGTCGGGAGTGGGGCTGGTGTTATCCGCGTCAGCACAACAGATGGTCAGGGGCGATCCACAGGATACCAGCACCCACTCCACATAGTCTGTGAAGCTTCCTCGATGGCCCTCCCCGGACAACTGCTCTCATGTGGTGGTGTCGAGGCCAGTGCACAGGAACGTGTATAAGCAGTCATCCGGGAAGGTGGTCCGATGGGCGAGACCCAGGAACTCCTCCAAATGCTCCTTGAGGGAGCGGTTCCCCTGCTCCAGGCAATCCAGCAGGTAGAACATGTGAACACAATAGCAATATCTGGCAACTGAAGGAACAAAATGGGCAAACTTATACACAGACAAATGAAGGACTAATCACTAAATTAATTAGACACAGGTGAACTAAGGCAATCAATGGGAGACAGAAACTAGGTGAACAGGGAAACACAGAAAGCAAAGAAACCATACTTTGACACCTTTATCAGTGTTCATCTGTTAATTGCAAAAAAAATAAAAAATTAAAAACATTCTTCTACTTTAAAATTTTAAGACTTAAGTATATTCAAACTAGCTGTTGAAGTCATTGCAACTTAAATTGTATTAAACAGACAATATAAATAAATAAATAAATAAATAATTGAGTTGAATCTTGTATAACTTAAAAAATAAAGTTGAAATTGATAATGAATTTGATGGGTCAAAGTAATGGAAAATATAGGTTGTCATGACTTACTGATCGTATCATTTTTTACACTGTATTTTCATTTC
This sequence comes from Sinocyclocheilus rhinocerous, assembly GCF_001515625.1. NCBI lineage: Eukaryota > Metazoa > Chordata > Actinopteri > Cypriniformes > Cyprinidae > Sinocyclocheilus > Sinocyclocheilus rhinocerous. The sequence goes on from NW_015638928.1 coordinate 465,350, forward strand.
TGCAGTGACTCCCTGTGTTCACTGTCATCCTGCCTCTGAATTTTCTGAAAAAGAAAAACAGGTTCAAAAGCTGTCACTGGGGCAGAAACTTATCAAAGAGTACTAATATTAGTACCAAATAGTAGACATGTACACTTGAGGTACTAATACCTCCTGCACCTCTGCAGCTTTTAAAAGTGTACCACCCTAGTGACAACTTTTGGCTTTTTAGCTTTTTTTTCTGAAAGTTTTACTGAAACTGACAATCTGTCTAATAGTGTGATAAGAAAATCTTTCACATGAGTTTTTTAGTTATTTATTATAGGAATATCACAATACAGTGTTGAAGAAGATCTTTAAAGCAAAAGAGTAGCTGTTCAGAATGCATATCCTATATGTGTATGTTATTGAGCGTACCTCTGCTGCCATCAGAAAACAGTAATGACTAAAGCCCCTGGTGGGGTAATTAAGTGATAATATCTGCAGGGGAATGTCAGTCTCATGAGGGAAGAGAAACACAGCAGCTGATGCCCAGACCACCTGCTGAACTCAAGCTGCCATTACTGACATATACAGAACCTCACGTCAGTGTTATAAAACAACATATTTACAGGACTAAATCCTTACTGAACTAATTGGCATATAGTAAGGGCTCTGCATTAAAGAATTTGACCCCAAAACCATAGACAGATAAATAAAGATTTCTGTAAATGTGCAGTGAATACTGCAATCGATGGTCAACACTGGGATGAGAGCTAAGAATGTATGGGCAACTTTTGTGCTTACCAGCCGTGTTCCAGAAGAAATGCACTGAGCTTTTCATAAAGAGGTCACTATGGAATATTCTAGTGTTAATGCAATAAAGAATAGGGACATTTCCGGTGACAGCTGGTAACCCTTATGCGTGCCCTTATTTGAAATCAACGTATAGTGTCTGAAAATTTAAAACGCGGACCTGGCCTGCTTTTCTTACAGGAAGTATGTTGCACAAAATATATTAATTTATTCCAAAATATTCACTCTCTTTATTAATAAATATGCCTCTGCATTGTCATTATAACGTGACTGAATTAAGTTTGAGACTTTGTGTGTTGCAACTGTACAGGTTTCAGAGCCAAGAGCACACATGGAAATCATATGAGTTTGGGAAAAAAAAAACTCTAAATGTGTAACCAGGGGAATTCTCCAAAATGACTTAAGAACACAACAACAGTGTGATATTTTGTTGAGGCAGAATGAAAGTGGCATTTCTTTATGAGAATTAGTTTGTAGTTTTTGTTAGTTTAAATAATAATTTGAATTTGGTTTAAATGGTGAATTAGATTTTTCATCTTTTTTGTAAGTGACACTGATCTATTTTGTATTTTATGATATTATTGTTAAAAGTTTTTTTTGGTAATTGAAATAATAATAACTCAACTGTATTTAGTATAAGTATATTTATGAATATATTCCCTTTGTGCTGTTTTTACACTTAACCAGGTGACTGTGTCATGTGACAAATTGATTGTTTAAATGTACTCTGAGTGTAGTTTGACACCCTGATGAAGGCTTGTTAGCCACAATACGTAGGTGTATTTGTGAGTTGTTTTTAATGTAAAGCCAAGTGAGAATAAAGGCTTTTTATTTTTCACTTTACTTTCAAGTGCCTTGGAGATAAATGTTTTTTGATGAAGAAAAAATTAGGAAATTAAGAATTAAGTAATCCCGCATCCAAAGAGCACCGATTTATGGACTATATACCCCAGTAGCATTTTTGCATATTTTTGATTTGAGAATTAAAATACATTTCGTCTTTGGTCCAGTAGTTTCTAAGCTGCACACACACACACACACACACACACACACACACACGCATGCACGCACGCACACACACACATTTCCCTGAGGTTTTACTTCCGAGAGCTTCCTTTTCTGCTGACCCCACCACACATGAACAGCCTGAGAGAATGAGAGAACACAAGGGCCAGTTATTCTCCTCCCTGGAACCAACATTGCCATAGAGACTCGCGCTGTTTGTATTGCTCAACCTTGTTTTCAACTTTGCGTCTTTCCAAAGCCTTCAAAGGGGCTATTTTAAATGCTTAGCAAGGGGCCACCTTTTATGCATCATGTCACCGTGATATATGTGTGTTTTTCGTCCATCCTTTTCACAGGCTCGGTTACACAATGAAAGGAGGGTAAGTCCAAATTGTAATTGTCCCTAATTACATCTGATTGGGGGACAGAACTTTACGGCTGAGGATGTCCATTTCTCTGACTCTTTATTCCAAAGTAGCCCAGCAGTAGCCAGGCAGTGGGCAGACTCTTTTAGAAGAGATCACAGGGTCAGTCACAACTGATTATTATCCAAGTCACATAACCCTAAACCTAAATATGTCAGAGTTAGGAAATAACTTATTAATCAGTCATACAGACCTCAAATGTAATAACTGGCACACTTCAAGTGATTTCTCATAATATCTTGACTGTAGCTGTAGTGTATACAACTAAATAAGAAAAAAAGTTATTGAACAATACAGCAACAATGAACTCACAACTACCTGTACTATCAACATGGATGCTCTGCAGATTTCCACAGAAGTAGAACTGATCATAACAAACTTTTACACATCCACTGCCCTGATGTGTTTACTGTATGTGTTACATATATTGGCTAATTTGATTTTCTCAGTGCCATTGAACACATGTTACAATGTTTTGATCCATACGGCAGATTCCTCTCGCGCTGCAAAAATTCCTTAACATATTCCTTGTGAGTAATAAATGTGTACTATAAAGATTTCATTCTTTTGGATTATGCAATTTTTCAAAAAAATCTGATTCCCCAAAACCACACAGGTCATTTCCTTCACCTCATAGTGCTGTTTCCAGGACCAGACAGCCAGGATCTGAATAAGACACTGTTATCATCTCTGCTGGGAAGCACAAGCGCTGCTTGGAAAGTACAAGTACACAGCACCTCCTGCAGGACGACGAGATGTGACACTTCTTCTCCAGGGTCTGACAAATCCATTTCATTTGAGTTGTTTATCTGTGAATTATAACTGGACCACACATATTCAGTAATAACCTATGACTGCCTATAAGGATAAGAAAGGCTGTTTGTTGCTGCCGTGTGTTTTGAGTTTGAGCTCCGTCAAGTAAATTCTTTATCGTCTATTTTTTTAAATCAATTTTATACACCATCATTTTCGTTTCTATAACGTGTGAATGTATCCCCTATCGTATTCTACAACAAAAACAATCAGAGCGCCTTGTTATCACTAGTTCTATTTTGATTTCCCAAGTCCGCTATTATTCTCTCAAGAAAAAAACTCGTAGTCTTGATGGATAAAAACTAACTTGGAAGTTTTTAGAATTGGGTGGAATAACAGTATGTCCAGCTATAGACAGGCTCTAAAAGCATATCCACAAACTCATAGAAAATAACCAAAACAATCCAAGGTATTGTAGAAACTTAATTTGCTGTAAAGTTGCTTTGCAACGATTTGTATCGTGAAAAGCGCTATACAAATAAACTTGAATTGAATTGAATTGAATAAGAAAGCATGTCAAGTCAATTCAGTTGTATTTATACAATATTGTGCTTTTGCAAATCATTGTTGCAATTCAGTTACAGTAGCAGTGTCTTTAATTTCATTAGTCCCTCATTTAGCAATTCAATTAAAAGAAAATTATTTCCTTATATATTTTTCACTTTACACCCACTAGGTCAAGGGTGACTGTGGCCAGGAGCAAAAATGCTTCATTAAATGTTACTGTGGTAGAGAGAGAAACTGAGAAACCAGTCCCTGCTGGCAAGGCTAACTACACTGTTAACACTGTGTCTGTGCTAGTTAGCTAGCTAAACAAACTGTATGTAAATCATTCTGCTGGTACACGTGCTTATAATCAGGCGAATGGCTACTGTTTCTCTCACAAACTCTGTTTTGGGTTTGTGTGACTTTGGTGAGCGGGTACGAAATCCCGTGAAAAGCTGTTTTACAGCAGCAACAAATGCACATGTACAGCTACCGTATTACTGTATTACGACAGTGGATTCCATTCACTTAACTGTAGGGGGCTCCAAAGTCACAAAACTACATACAGTTGCTTTAATTACAGTTGCTTTAACCAAAGCAGGTAGTTTCTACACCACATATATCACTATATGTACAGTATGTCAAATTAATAGCTTAAAATGCTAGCATTATTGTACTGCATATGTGAACAAGGGAATGTGAATGAAAAAATAAAAACAAAATAAAATAAAATAAAAATAAAAAATAAAAATACTCACCATGGAGTTGTTCCAAACGAGAGTTTCTTTCTTCAGTTGAACACTAAAGAAGGTTGGCTCCATTCATTTCAACAGTTCAATTATAACAGTAAAGACAAACAATTAAAAAATTACAATTTGTATATAAAGTAAATAAAGGATAATTCATTAAATAAATAAAATACAAAATAAATAAACATTAAATTAAATAGTTCTTTTAGCACTCTTTTATTATTATTTATGTGTTTTTAAGTGTCATTAATGAAAATACTAAATCAACTATTCAATTTAAAATTGTGTTTGGATAGAATAATTGAATAACCAAAGACAGACAAAGCAGAATCCCTTCTATTCTGAAATGTAAAGCTAATATCATGGAAATATTAAATAATTACCCCAGAAATTACAGGCCACTGTAACATGCCACTTGGGGCCTTCTGTGCCAATTCTCATGGTCTAAATTTATCTTTTCACTTTCACTGTAAGAATATATGTATTTGTCAACTGGTCTGAGTAAGAAACACAGTACCCAGGTATTGGCCTGGTCTATATATATATATATATAATGTAACATGCTGGGGCCTTCTGTGCCAATTCTCATGGTCTAAATTTATCTTTTCACTTTCACTGTAAGAATATATGTATTTGTCAACTGGTCTGAGTAAGAAACACAGTACCCAGGTATTGGCCTGGTCTATATATATATATATAT
>NW_015638928.1:471618-525410 GCF_001515625.1 Sinocyclocheilus rhinocerous
TATCATTGCCTTGCTGCTCAGCTGTGTAATAGATGGCACTGTCTATAGCCAGGTAACCTGCCGCAGAGCCACGTCTCATGAATGGCACACTCAGCCAAAGAACATCAGCGTGAAGTGGACCCTCATGGAGAACACCTGCAGCAGCTTGATCCAGTGCTGGAGTAGACAAACAGAAACAAATGGACACTTGTGGACAACTGGGCCATATTACTTTCCTCAGCTTTGCCCACTGGAATTTCAACTTGGAGATGTGATGTTTGTTTCTGCTGACAGAACGCTGGAACAATATGGTATCCACCTAATTAATGTGTCCAAAGAGGAGTTTGAAAACTGCTTGATTTTAGAGCCACGAAAGGAGCAGTTGGTGTTTGCCAACAGTATTAATGGTACTTTGCAAGTGGAAACGAAATGGCTGAAGACCGGTATGAATTACTTCACTGTTGTTCATAGAGGCAGTAGTCATATGTGTAGACTTGGCCTACGCATTGCACTTCTGGTAAAGCCTCAGTACTGCCAGAGCTCACCTCTTCTCCGTCTGTGTTCGGGAAATGGTGAATGCAGAACTACATTTAAAGATGATTCATTTAGCTGTCAGTGCCACAAACACTTTTCAGGACGTTATTGCGAGAACATTGATGGATGCTATGAACAGCCATGCTTAAATGGAGGCACCTGCCTGAGCAAGAGAACAGCCTACACAGATCTCCCACCTTATGAATGTCTTTGCCCAGCTCCATTCACAGGTGAGGATCTCTAGTTTGCCAAAAAAGAACATGTGTCTGTTATTTAATACACCTTTTGCAACTTAAAGGCATATTGCGAGTTCGATGCAAGTTAAGCTCAATTGACAGCTTTTAGAGTTGTGCACCTACAATGGAAGTACTCATGAGTTAGAATTTAAATTAAATTGGCCACACTCCACGGAAAGTTGGAAAGACAGGAAGAATAATTTATGAATGCAATTTAAAAAAAAAAAAATTAAGCACATGTAATGCATTCTAGAAAATTCAATTTTCTTTAACCCTGGTCCACAAAAGTTCAACGATTAAATATGATGCAATACAAAACTAAATACCTTTCAACCATTCAAACCTCCAATTTTAACTTTTAACCTTTGAATTTCAGTTAATTTTATTTCAATTAATTTGAATGCTTCCTTACTGTACATTCAAAATGCAATTCTGATTTATGTTTGCTAATTTAAATCGAATTCAGGAATTCAAAAGGTATTTTTAATTAAATTATGAATGGTGCACAACACTGTTTATTTCCATTGAAAATGCCTTAACCCGTAATTTGTGCTTTAAAAAAAACTATGGGACAAGTCGAAAATATTTTCTGTTGTAATAAACATTATGCCACAAATGCAGTCAACTGAGCTTAACGCAAGCTTAACATCCTTTTAATGCAGAGTCCATTATGAATCCATGCTGACCTTTCAATCATAATGGATGGGGGGAGGTTTAATGGGTGTTCACCCACATACAGAGAACAGCCTAGTTTCTTTGAAGACACTTATTTATTATTTATCTGTCATAATTGCAAGTGTTCTACATTTAGCACTGTGCAATTATTTCAAAATCAGAGCCCCTATGGACCATTTATTTGAATAAGCATTTTTACAATTTTACCCCCACCCCCATCTCTTTAGTTCCCTAATCATTGTAATTATTCTCATATGTTTTCTGCCACCTGAAAGCATTCTTTAATTGCGTGATACTTTATAGTTTTCCTCCTCCTACAATTTAATTTTCTTCTCCCAGTCTTACTTGTCAATAAAATCGGCATCCAAATGTTGTTTAAATGTTGGTCTCTTGGTGAGCACCAAGGAGAGTAGAGTATTCAGAGTGGTGTAATGTTGTCATACTAGTTAATGTGGTTTGTTTTTATGTCTGCTGAATAATTCATTGTACTTCTGTTAGAAGCACTGGAGGCATTCCTTAGAGACCGCTGGGTAACATGCTATCACAACTAGGCCAGTGTGATCTGAGTCACATTAAAGCAGAAAACTGAAATTGATCACAGTTGGTAAATATATATCATAACGAAGTCACTCGCTCCATCTTTAGCTCAAACACATTAATATTTTGAATACATGCTTTTCCGTTACACAATTTGTTGAACAGTTTTAATACTGAAAGCAAATACCCTGCACTTAATAGCATTCAAGCAAATATATATATATATATATATATATATATATATATACATATATACTTTTTTTTAAATGTAGGTTTCCTATTATGTTACAAAAAATGCAAATATCAGCTAATTGAGTCTCAAGGGAGTTTTTGCCAGCATCTTTGGTGGCCTCTCTCTATGCAGCGTCCTGCTTCATTCAAGTTAAAATGACAACTGACCCTTAATTGAGGGGTGTATAGTGAGTAGGTCACTCTTTTCCATGCTACTCAGAACACTAGGGGAGCTGAGAGCTCCCGCCATCCAAGCAATTCTTCCTGTTGAGAGACCAAGCAAGTGAGTGTGGAAAAAAAAATAAAAATAAAAATAAATAAATGAATGAATAAAGTGAAAACATTCCATGAGACTCATTAGGCTGCATGGAGAAAGCCTTTGTAGCAGTTGCCGCTTGAGGCTAGTTGCTCTTGAGATCTACCAGATTATGTCACAGCAGAGAAACAGAGGCCTTGTCACACAAAACACAAAATTCAGTACAATAACTAGCAATTTAAGCCAAAGTTCAAAGTTTGAGTGCAATTCTAAACCCAACAGAAGAAAACTGCCACAATATTTGTATGAAAACACTAACACAGAGAGTTAATATTCAAAATGACAGCAGTACAACTAATATGCCAAAGACCCCTTACTGATTCTTTCATGGGTGATTACATCAGTGCTGATAATCTACAAGTCACTTGAATCGAAACCTTCATTTAGATGTCAAGTTAAGCAGTGGGTAATAGAATAATGCTGTAGAGGTGGAACTGAGAATAATGAGTCAAAGATCTCACTTACATCCTGAGACAAATATAAAGATTAAAACAAAGCATAATGAAATGAAATAATGATACTTATGCAACCAATAAATTATATTACTGTAACTCATATCATGAAATCAAGATTCAGTGCAACACTGACAGAAAATAGCAATAAAGAATTAAACAACCAATACCACTACTCCCATAGAAATATTACAACCAACTGCCCAGCAAAAATAGCAGTAAATAAATAAATCAATGAATGTTACTTGTTTACAAACACACAGTTGGTATAAACGGTAAGCAGTGTAGTGTTTTGAGGAGGTGTGAGCTCTAGAGGAACTGCTGGTGGACACATGGCTCTTGTCCAGTGAGAGGCGGTGGAGATCAGATCTGAGCTCTGATCACAGCAGTAGTGAGCTGCTCACTGCCACAGTCACAGCACTGTGACATCCATCAGGGATTTGCACCTTTCTTCTTTTGTCTTTTTTTCTATCAAACGGGTTCAGACTGAAGCATCCCCTAAAGCAGGTGGTTACTCGGTGATCTGAGGAGGTTCACTGCACCCCTGTACCGGTAAGTGAGGATCGGCTCAGTCACTAAGAGCGGAGTGGGTGCTCATGAGTGAGGGATGAAACGATGTAAGTCGACACACTTTGTTTACCTGAATTCGCACAATTACTTTTGGTGATACTGTACTGCTGCTGAATAGCTTTGTTCTTATTCAAACCAGTAACGCTCCGCGTTCAATAGCCAAAACACAGAACGTAACGCTCCCGTTAGACGCGACGCAAGACACTGGAACGCTTGTATTATAATCGAGACGTGATGCGACAAACCGGAACGCTTTAATCACAATCGCATTTCAATTAGCCTACATTTATCGAGTCATTTAGAATGAGTTAAGCAGCCGTTCGCACAGAACGCGTTGTTGCACCCATAACGAGATGTAGCGCAGCAGAATGGATCAGGACGCGTGGGTCTCCAGACGAGCTTTCAGACTTTAACTTATTTTAATTTGACACTGCGTCTTGAACCGAGTAAATGCGTCGCAATGACAGAAGAGAACACTGCCTTTAACGATGATACGACATGTGTGGCATCGCGTCTTGTGCCCTGTGTTCTGTTCCATATGGCGCTCCATCTAGTCGTATTCCAAACGGCCCTAACGCATCTATGCCCGACATTTGCAATAAAATGCTCCCAATTCCAGTGCTGACACGTGCTTCAGCTACAGGTGTAATCCTTATGTTTCAGGCTGTAGGACGTCATGACAGCCGAAAAGACGATTCCCATAATAAATGGAAAAGCGGACGATTCGATGGACCCCGAAGCGGCGAGCGCGAGCGCAGTGCGCAGCAAAGATAAGAAGGTGGTGAATGAGAGGGGTCAGTGGAATAATAAGATTGAGTTTATGCTGTCAGTGGCTGGAGAGATTATCGGCCTTGGCAACGTTTGGAGGTTCCCATATCTGTGTTACAAGAACGGCGGAGGTGAGAGATTATTCATTTATTCTCATTCCCTGACACACTTCACCTACTCCTGTCAAAGGCTGATGGAGTTGTCCCCCCCCTTCTTGACCGATGTGAACAGGCATCCTATTTATGCACCAGATATTTTGTTTTTCCACCCATGCTTTTAGATTTGCTTCTAGGTTTTGCTTGACAACACTTTGCGTCAACTTCTGTGGTGTTAAATTAACTATAAGTACACACGACAAAAACATGGTAATGTCATGGTACTTTTTGGTTGTTGATGGAATTGTTTTTTGAATGGGCAGCTATGAAGCTGTAGATTACAAAAACATACAGAGGGTGCACGGCCATAAAAAATATACTATATATATATATATATATATATCCTGGGTCGCGTGAATTTTAGTTGTGGCCTTGTGATATATTACTAAAGTCAGAAAAGCAACTTCCAACAGTGCAAGAGCAGTACAAGAGAATTTATAGAGAGACATTAGCACTAATAAAACCACACTATCTGGGAAACATCCAACAACTAATGGAACTTCTGAAATATTTATTGTCATATTTTTATTTGACACTCTTATAGCGCAAAAAAAACAAAACAGGTTTTATGAGTACTGGTCACACATCTATTATTTCTTTTGGTTAACTGGGTTAGGCTAGTTGGCTGTTAATCAATGCATGAATTCAATACATTTGCTTGAGAGGTATAACTTTATATGTCTCTTTTAGGTGCTTTCTTTGTGCCTTATGTTATCTTCTTCATCTGCTGTGGAATCCCAGTCTTCTTCCTGGAAACAGCGCTAGGTCAGTTCACTAGTGAAGGAGGCATCACATGTTGGCGAAAAGTCTGCCCGCTCTTTGAAGGTAAGGCTTAGGTCACTCTAGTTCATTTTAAAACCATATTTTTTTCCCCTCATGATTAAATTCCTGCTTGTTGAACTGGACATACATCAGCAGTGAATGAGAATAAAAGGGATGCAAAACTGCATGGTTTCATATCTTTAAGTATTGGTTATGTGTTCTCTTATAGGCATTGGCTATGCGACACAAGTCATCGAGGCCCACCTGAATGTTTATTATGTGGTTATATTAGCTTGGGCCATTTTCTACCTGTTAAATTGCTTTACAACAGAGCTGCCCTGGGCATCGTGTGGTCACTACTGGAACACGGGTTGGTTCATTTGAGGATTAAAGAAAGCATTACCTAGAACTAAGTGAAACAATTTAATGCATGCATGAAAAACGGACAAAATTGGTGTAAAAGAACTGTTTTAACTTTCCAGAGAACTGTGTGGATTTTAACAATGAAAGCATTGCCAACTTCACCAACCCATATGCCACATCACCAGTCATGGAGTTTTGGGAGTGAGTATGATTCTGACTGTTTATTAGCGTTACATATTGCACATACTCCTAGGAACATCAGTATTTGACAGCTGTTTAGGGCAAAGTCCCAAAGAGATCAGTCTATGAATTCACCCAGCAACTCTGGGATCACCAGCAATTCACAACAACAACAACAATTAATATGCACAGTAACGCACTGACTTTCCAGGCAACTTTTGGCACAGTACATGTGCAGAGCAATCGACCACTGCTTATTATCCATGGAAATCCATAACCTTTTTCACTGATAATTTGTCATTCTTTTTGCATTGCTGTTGTACAAGCATCAAAAGGGCACTTGCACAGCTAGGAATGGTATGGACACAAATTTGGCCACCGTTGGCCTGTTTTTCCACACAGTTTCATATTCAAGGCCAAATACAGAGGAAGCAAGTCAAGTCCTAGCGGTCAGACAGTTCTCGCGTGTTGCTGGCCTCAGCCTCGCACACTGAGCATGCGGGCCTCTAGTACTGAGAGGCACAGAAGCTGTCAGTTCTGAGGTTGAATGGTGAAGGTTTGTTCAAAGGGGGCATGGCATAGGCAGTGGATGTCACCCAAGAACATGTCAAAGATGATAAATGGCATTGCGAGAAAGAGAATTGTGGCTTTCCCTCACAATCTCACAATTTATTGCGTCACAACCAATGTTAAACAAAACTTCAGACCACCTTAAAGTTAGGATGAATAGTTGGCCATGTGGAGCTGACTCTCCTGGAAGTCAGAAGCGCTTGGAATTTTGATGGAAATCAATGTAACCGTATCATTGTTTCGCAGCCATTGTACACTGCGTGCATCATAAAGTGTCATGGGGTTCACATAATGTACTCAAATTTAGAGCTAAACTTGCATAACGTAATTGCCCACTTGACTTGCGTTCATGTGTTACACGACTGCTCGGAAGGTTATTCATTTCGGAATGTTTTCCCTTCTAGACGCCGTGTTCTCAGCATATCCTCTGGAATTGAAGAAGTTGGCAGCCTTCGCTGGGAACTTGCTATCTGTCTTGCTATAGCCTGGGTCATATGTTATTTCTGCATTTGGAAAGGCCCCAAATCAACTGGAAAGGTAAAAACAAAAGGTCCAGTGACCAGAAATGGTAGTGAATGTGTGTAGATGTTAACCAAAGAGTGAGAAGTCGAGTTGGAGATGTCTCAATGAGAGACTTGCATGAATGGGGGAACTTAGTGCCCTAATGTTCAGCACGAAATCAATTTAGTGAGTGAGACGTGCATTCCATCCTTGCAAATGATGTCATCAGCGCAACTCTGACTTGTGGAGCGCTCATACAGTATGCGGAATTGTGCAGCTACAATGTGGATCCAACGATTTGAAAGGGCTCAAATGCAAACACTGTCTGCATAAAGTCTTGAGTCTTTGAGGGGACAATAGCACTTTGAGACTTTAGACATAAGTTGAGTGAATGTCAGCTGTCAAATCTACCGACTCACATATCAGACAGACAGGCATCAGAAAGGCCATTGAACAGAATTTGGCAGCTTTCCAGAAAGTGAACGGAAACGTAGGTGCATCCTCACAATAACCAAATGGTTTATTGGTAAACTCAAACCAACCTACTGTGAAAAAGTGCCTTTGGAAAACAAATAGTTTGCATTATTCCTGTGTCTGGAGCGCAAAATGCAGCTCTGGCCTTCCTCTACCTTCGCCTTGTACCCACAATCCATTGCATTATGAGGGCCTGTGTCCCTCTGCCAATCTCTGCAACTCAGTCACTAGCCTTCCTCTGGATTCTATTCTTCCAGCAGCCTTTAAGAAAGTTTAACGGACTCAATGAGCCAGAAAGAAAGTGCAAAGAAAGGAAGCGGGATGTGTGGGGAAAAATAAATGGGTTCACATTGTACAGGTCCAGGAGAAAAGCTCTGCAGCAAGGCCTATATCTCCTGAAGTGTCTTTTGTTTGGCCGTGAAGCAAGGGGAAAGAATGCTCCTTCATGGCGAGGCTTTAGCAGCCTGTCCAAGATTGATTTCTGTATTCACAAGGGGAAAGTGGAGCGTTCATGAGGAGCATGCAGAGTTCCTCCACTCGCCTCTTCCCTTCTGTAAAGAATTATGTCTGGCGGATAGCAAACTGCTTTCTTCCTTTCCTTTGACCGCTATACAGATTGCAGCATTCAGGACATTTGCTAAGCTGTTCACCGCAGGTCTTTTGTGGCTGTTTGCGATTCTCCCATAAGCCAGCGGTAGATTTATGGCATGGGGCTGACCTGTGAATGTTGAGCTTAAATGTTTGACTAGGGAGAGTTGGGAGAAAGTCAGTGTGTGTCAAAGTCTCACGGCGAGTTTAAACATTGCCCCATTCATTGAGAAAAACCACACGCATGCCTTTGAAAGCCTAGCAGGGGATTCGCTTATTGCAGTGGCCATAGTTTTTTGGATATGGATATGTAATCATTTTAGGAGACTAATTGAAAAAGCTGTGAATTAGCGAGCTGGAAGAGCTTTGCCTTGCTCATACTGCGAGGTGCGTTTGGATTAAAGGATCTCCTTTGTCCAAGCGCTCACTCTTACAGATCTCTGCTTAACACGGTTGGTTTGTTTCACTCCACTGGATTACGTGGTTAAGCAACATTAACAAAGGTGTGCAGTGATCTCGCATCGCAGTTCAAAGCATTTTGGTGCAAACGAGAGAGAGAATGATTGATTGATTTTGCAGCCTAACCTGACTAAAGAAGCATTTTTAAAAGACTTCACTTCGAAGTGGCGACGCGTTTGTTAACCGACGCGAAGAAGTGTTTGTTGTCATTTAGTACAGTAAATTACCCAGGTCAGGTTGAAACCGTCGGCAATTGTACGTTTCTGGGCCACACATTTTCCCACACTGCCAAAACAACCCAGTTGGGCTCCTTCTAGAGGGAAACAGGGTAGAAGCTTTTGTGTCTGAACCCTATCTTGTTCTCGCGTGGTCTTGACCGGGTGCCAGAGGAACAAGAACCTAGTGCCACCCCCAAGGGTGGTTTTGTTCATGGGACTGAAAGAGCTTCAAAATGTTGAACTCATTTCTGTGGACCATGAATGGCTTTTGCAAAAGCATCTTAGGACCTGAAACTTGAATGTATAATGGAGAAGAATCATGCCGTGATGTTCTAACGCTGTCGGCGTGATTGCGCTGAGGATTCGAGCCTCTATGTGTCTTGGTAGACAAAACTCTTACACTGGTTTGGTTGAGACTTGGTAATAATTCAAGACTGTGAACATCATGTTGACAATTCACAACATGATGGTGGGCTGGCTATTCTATTTTTGTCTTTTTGATGTGCTGTGTTGCACGCTTGAATGTTTTCTCCATCAAAACTTCTGGCTCGGACCTGCATCCCTTCCTCCCCCTGACAGTAACTCTTTCAATCGGCCCCCCAATTAAGGCTTTGGGAGAGTACCTGCCCCCTCTGGCAGACCCTCAGAGCACTCCGTAACCCCTTCACGTTAAGTGCGCTGCTTCATTCGCTCACTCATTCATTTGCTCCAGCCCTTTCTCTGAAAGGTATACTAGTTGCACAGCTAAACAGCTGATTTGCACATCATAGCCCATCACAATGGAGGGTAAAAAAATCATTTGTTGGTCTTCAGATCGCGGACAGTTCATCCTATTAACTTCATTTTAAAGCAATGGTTCAAAACTTAAGATTCCGGGGATGCACAATACAAATGGTTTCAAAGCAGCTTTACAGAAAGTCATACTGTAACTGTTATGTCTGTAGTGCTTTACCACAGAGAAAGTTTTAGAGCTGGTGATATATAACAATGATACAAATGATCCTCCAAATTTAGATCTAGCTATATTGTTTTTATTTTGTGTAGCAATTATATGCATGCCACGGTGTGAGCATGTGCTTGAGCATTTGAATGTAATATTAATATAAAGTTGTGATGAAATGGAAGTAGTTTCTGTTGTTTTAACCAGATCTTGATTAAACATTACAAGGACCCCTGTATTTGTATCTAATTTGCTAATTTGTACCACATACAGTAAGCTACCATATTCAAGGGGAAAAAAAGCGTATGAGTCATAAAGAGTACTATAACGGTCCTAATGGTGTTTTTGGTTATTTTATTTTTTTGCAGCTTGACAGATGCATTCACTATAAACTGTTATATGGAAAGGAGCTGCATGATGATTCTTCAAAATTTATTTTCTATCCTACATTTAAAAAACGTCATACAGGTTTAAAATTATATGAAAGAATAAATAATAAAGATTTTTAGTTTAACCGTTCCTTTTACTTTCATTTTTCTTGGTGTAAATGTGCAGCGATTTCTTGTACTAATTGGTTTGGATAGATCCAGATTTTATCTAAATGTTTATATGCAGGAGAATGTGAGCATGTCGCTGCAACTACTTTGACCTTTATTCATGCCGGTGGAAACTAAGCCTTGTTTTTCCCTCTGCAGGTGGTGTATGTCACTGCAACCTTTCCTTATTTCATGCTGTTGATCCTACTTCTTCGAGGAATAACGCTGCCAGGAGCTGCTAATGGAATTAAGTTCTACCTGTATCCTGACATCTCTCGTCTGTCAGACCCTCAGGTACGAACAATTTTATCCAGTGTCACTGTACTTCTTAAGGATTTAACACCCAGCTGTTATTTTATAGCTACAGTAAATCAACTGTATGTACAGTATTTTTTGTGACTTTGGAGCTCCCTACAGTTAAGTGAGTGGAATTTGCTGTCGTAAATATACTACTGTTGTATTAAAGTAGCTGTACATGTGCATTTGTTTCTGACATAAAGTAATATGCACTTTTCACGGAATTTCGTACTCGCTCATTAAACTTACACACTCCCAGAACTACGACGGCGTATTAGTGCCACGTAAAAAAAAAAAAAAAAATCTAAGATTACGAGATTAAAGTCGTTATATTTAGAGAATAAAGTCGAAATTACGAGAATAAAGTCGAAATACTATGAGAATAAAGTCAAAATATTACGAGAATAAAGTAAAAATGTTTCGAGAATAAAGTCGAAATGTTTCGATAATTTAAATCGTAGAAATGAAAGTTATAATATTTTGAGAGTATAGCCTATATTGCGCATGCAAATGGCCCGGATTGAGAGCACCAGGAGAAGTTGCCAGGCCACTGGAATTTATCTAAATATTGTTGCGTCCAAGCGGCTGCATCATCTTACTGGGATGAGGAAGAGCCCATTTTAAGGACTCGCGGAAACAGCTTAATATCAAGAATATGATATGTAATAACAGACTGAACAGGAACAACTTTTTATCTTAACATCAGCTCACACACCCAATCGACATTGCTTTGGGGTTGCTGTAGCTCTCTTATTTAACCCATTTTTAATACACTACAAATAAATGTGGGATTATTAGTAGAAATCATACCATGTGTCATACACGTCAGGACAGTATGCTTGGAAATAATATTTCATGTCTTCCATTGCATTCGTTATTTGTAGTGTGCCAGCCACCCAATAGCAATAAGCTTTGTGCTTTTGTTACTTTTAATAGCCTATAAAACAAAGTCTCAGCTTTCAAAATCAGTTTTATAGCGAAACACAAACTACGTGTTTAACTAAGTGGACTCCAACTCGTTAACATAAGTTATATTGTTGTTTTTTTCTGATGTAGGCTGTATAACGTTAAGTGACTATTCACAAGCTGTTTTATTCATGGTATAATACTACAGTAAATGATTGGACATAATATTTAATGTCTTTCATTCATTATTTGTAGTGTGCCAGCCACCCAGTAATCGCAATAATTTTGTGCTTTGTTGCTTTAATATAACACAGCTCAGCTTTCAAATTCTGTCAGTTGTATCATGAAATACAAATGATAAAGGTGTTTTTCCTCTTTATTTCAAGTTTATAGCAAGATATAATAGTGAAGGAACATCAGAAGGCATGACAAAATAGTATAATGAAAATAAAGTCTCATTATTGTAATCAGAAAGATGATTGAATCACATGCCGCTTAAACTGAAGCAAATACAGCGATCTGTCACGCCAAATTAAAGAGTGTGAAAAAACACATTATTGTAATATACATAGCCTATTGTTTGTATTTCGCTATAAAACTGACAGATTTTGAAAGCTGAAACTTTGGAATATCTCCCGGTGCTCCCAATCTGGGCCATTTGCATGCGCAAAAGGCTAGAATATACTCTCAAAACATTATAACTTTAATTTTTATTCTCGAAACATTTCAACTTTATTCTCGAAACATTTCAACTTTATTCTCGAATCATTTCGACTTTATTCTAGAAACATTTAGACTTTATTCTAGAAACATTTAGACTTTATTCTCATAATATTTTGACTTTATTCTCGTAATTTTGTCTTTATTCTCAAAATATTTTGACTTTATTCTCGTAATATTTTGACTTTATTCTCATAATTTCGACTTTATTCTCGAAATATTTTGACTTTATTCTCGTAATATTTCGACTTTATTCTCTTAATTTCGACTTTATTCTCGAAATATTTTGACTTTATTCTCGTAATATTTCGACTTTATTCTCTTAATTTCGACTTTATTCTCGAAATATTTTGACTTTATTCTCGTAATATTTCGACTTTATTCTCTTAATTTCGACTTTATTCTCGAAATATTTTGACTATTCTCGTAATATTTCGACTTTATTCTCATAATTTCGTCTTTATTCTCGAAATATTGCGACTTTATTCTAGAAACATTTCGACTTTATTCTCGAAATATTTCGACTTTATTCTCGTATTATTTCGACTTTATTCTCGTAATTTTGTCTTTATTCTCGAAATATTTCGACTTTATTCTCGTAGTATTTCAACTTTATTCTCGTAATTTTTACTTTATTCTCGAAATATTACAACTTTAATCTCATAATTTTAGATTTTTTTTATTTTTTAACGTTGCACTAAAACGCCGTCGTACAGAACAGACGTCTGGGGAAAAGAAAAAAAAAACAAGTCATTCATCTGATTAGAAGTCAGTGTACAGTTGCTTTAAATAAAATTTTTAAGGCATTTTTGACATTTCGACAAGGCATGCACAACTAGAACCAGAAACTAAACTTAAGTGAATGCCTAAGCCACCAGTTTTTAAATCAAATACCTAAAAATTTTGTTTCTTTAGATGGGAATCACAGTTTCATATTGAACTGCAAATATTTTTACACTTCTCATTGTTCATTATACTTCTTCCATTGCATTGGCAAAACATCTAAAATTGAAATTCCGATGTCATCGCTAAAAGCTGTAATTTAATTACCGTATTGTCCCGAATATAAGACGATATTTTTTTCTTGGAAATACATCTGAAAAAACGCGGTCGTCTTATATTCAGGGTCTAGACTTTGACATGTCAATAATACACCCACAACACTAGGTGGCGCCAAATACACATAAAACGAGTGTGCCATGAAATACGTAATGTAATGTGTGTTGTAAAGATCGCGAGTAAAAACAAAAGAAAAAAACCTTACAGCTGCATGAGTCGTGACGGTCACGTTAGCCTGATGGCACCAAACGCCCTTTGTGATTTTAAAACGTAAGACAGTACCCAGATTTGAAGACTACAGTAAGATTTAACTTCTACTGTTAATAAGATTTTGGTAGGCTACTAATTAGATGGATAGCCTAAATGTCCTAATTCAGATGGGCAACCTGTTTTGTTTTTTTAATGGTATATCAAAAAGTGAATATTTTTTTAAGAAAAACTTACATATTGTGCCTTTAAGAAAAACGATACTGACTACTTGTCACACAGAAATGAGAAATATATTCAGCTATAGAAACCTTGAAGTGCCCGCTTTAAGTGTTTGTTTTGCTTATTTGATATTAAATGCATTATATAAGTCACTTTGGAATATAAATCATAGCACGTTTCAGAAGATAAAAAACACGACTTGTAGTCTGGAAAATACGGTATAGCAAATTATTTTGCGGACCCCCTGGCCTTGGGTCACGGACCCCCGTTTGAAAACCCCTGGTCTAGGAAGTTATCTTTATTATTGCGGTCTTCTCTTTTATCGCTATTATATTTTTATTTTTCTCTAAAATCACTCAGTGGTTGGTTTTACCGTATTGTCCCGAATATAAGACGATATTTTTTTCTTGGAAATACATCTGAAAAAACGCGGTCGTCTTATATTCAGGGTCTAGACTTTGACATGTCAATAATACACCCACAACACTAGGTGGCGCCAAATACGCATAAAATGAGTGTGCCATGAAATACGTAATGTAATGCGTGTTGTAAAGATCGCGAGTAAAAACAAAAGCAGAAAACCTTACAGCTGCATGAGTCGTGACTGTCATGTTAGCCTGATGGGACCAAACTCCCTTTGTGATTTTAAAACGTAAGACAGTACCCAGATTTGAAGACTACAGTAAGATTTAACTTCTACTGTTCATAAGATTTTGGTAGGCTACTATTAGATGGATAGCCTAAATGTCCTAATTCAGATGGGCTACCTGTTTTTTTTTTTTTAATGGTATATCAAAAAGTGTATATTTTTTAAATGTGATTTGTTGGTACATTTTACCAGTTTTTATCATACTTTCAAAACAAAAATTAAAATAGGAAAAATATGCAATATGAAAATAATTGAAGACAAAATGTTTTACTGAGAAAAAATAAGATTTGGTTTTTTAAAAGCCTTTTTCCAAAAGGTACATCTGGAAAAAGGGGGGTCGTCTTATAATCAGGGTCGTCTTATATTCGGGCCAATACGTTAAATAAGTATAGGCTATAGTCTGTTGCATTGTGTGTTTCAGAACAAACATGCGTCAGATGTTTGCATCAAATGTACTTTGTTTTCACATTGATATAATCACCCACATTTGAAGATTACACTAATAATTTCACCAATAATGAGAATTGTTTGTAAACCTGTTGTCACAGGAAATGAACGGTCTCCCTGCAGTTTTCTGGCAAAATAAAAGCTTGCATGCAGACTTTGTGCTCAGTTATTATCCAGTGTAGTAGGTTATAGAGCATTATTTTTGCTTTATTTTATGCGTTTATGACAGAGAAATTCAGTCTGTAAAAATTTAATTTACCTTAATGTATGACAGTGACACCAGCGATGAAAAGATTTGGTACAGCTGGAGATATAAGTAACACAAGCATGAATCTTTAAAATAGTTTTACTATTTTATGATTTGCACTTAAATTACTTACGCTTTTGTCATTCCAAAGCAGAATGACTTTCTTTCTTCTGTGGAACACAAAAGGTGAAAATTTGAAGACTTAAGGCCCATTCTTACCGTAATGAAACTTTATGACCATAACATTTTAAAAATGGCTCTAACTCTAAGAGAATAGTCTCTAACTCTAGTCCACATAAATAATTACACACAGGAACAATTTAGTTGGAATCACTTTCAGAGAATTTTTCCTAACTGATAAACTTTAAAAACATTGACAGCCAACGAAAATCGTTCCTATTTAAAAGTATCAACCCTGCACTGCGATTATATTAACAGAACTTAACTAGGACATGCACAGAGAAGAATCATTAAAAACGATTCTTGTGATTCTTATTATGCAATGAACACACGTGAACAATTTCATAAACTCTAGATTTTCTTTAAGTCCTGACTTTCCGAGCTAATTAATCATAAACATTAATCATTGTCCCAGACAACACTAATCATTTATCCTGGTTTATAAGGGGACAGGCGTGCATAACCAAACTTCATTTCTCAGACTGCTTTTCATTTTGATGCATTAGAGCTAATAAACAAATACATTAAAAATACAATTATTGGCTAAAATCACTTGAATGCACATTGCATCAAAAAATAGCATAAGCTCGAGCTCGATTTGCAAGTGGAGATCTGTTATTCAGAATAAATAAATACCTACATGAATTTAAGATTTGATCTCCTGAGTGAATATCTGAAGTTGTTAGACTGAGAAAATGCTTGCTGCTTTTTAAACTCAAGACTTGACTAACCGTCGTATTAAGCTGTCGTGTAGATGCAGTTCTCCCTGTAAATCCTTTTAGATAGTTTTCTTTAGACTCTTTTCTCAGCTGTGACACTATTTGCTGATCCTCTTGAATGACTGTGAAAATCTGTCTTGCATTTGAGCCGAAAGGTTTGTTTTGCTGCTGAAGGTGAATTGAATTGTCCCAGTCGATTGTTAACTTTTTTCTTACATTTCTAGAATGAGTTTTACATAATCAAACTTACAAAAAAATCAAAGATAACCACAACATCTGCAACTTAAACCTTCTAAAGGCCACAAACGTGTTATCATGGAAAATGTAAAAAGAAATAATTACTCAAAACTAAACAAGTGTTCTCCACCTAAAAGGGATTTAGAATGACATTAAAAAAAAGTTTGTTTTCCAAATGGAAAACAAGGAAGCAATGCCAAGTCGTCCAGGAAGCAGGGAGCTCTCAGGTCATTTGGTGGGATTACAGGATGTCCACACATGGCTAAACCTCAGACGTGGAGATCAGTGTGTCATGCTCCACAGCTCCATCATCCCAGTGAACAGAAAGCAGGACTGATGGAATGTATGTGAAGTAGCATCGATAGCCTGTGAGAGCGAGCGACATAAAGGAAACGCGAGAAAGAGAAAGGGTGTTAAAGGGTGGTGTTTGGCGATGGGGGCGCCTCCGACACCAATGTTTAATTAGCTTTCATGCCACACAATAAGAGGTCTGTTCACATTCTCTATTCACCATCTTCCTTTAAAATCTCACCACGCAATTCAGATTTCTGTGCCAGAGAGTTTCCTTTGCTGTTTAAAACTGCATATTCGTAGAACGGAAAACTATAAAAGTATGTCCGATTTGGACAAAATCAACTTTTAGTGTTTGGTGTTTTCTGTGGTAATGTGGAGGACTTCATGAAATATAGTCATCAGAAACATATAGCATCATTTTAAGACTTTTCTAACATTCTACAATTACAATTATGTATTATGTAATGAAGTTAACTGCAAGAAAATGTGAGCTTCAAATCTCACATTTTATATTTGACATCAAGTTACAATTGAGCACTGTACCAAAAGTGTTTAAAACAACCATTGAAACCACTGAAACCATTGAAACTTCAAAAAATCAAACATTGAAGTTTACTAATATTGCCATGAACTTCATAGTCCCAACAGTATGCAGAGATGGATTTGCTCCAAAATGCCATAGTGTTGGACGCACACCCTTTGACATCAAAAAAAAAAAAAAAAAAAAGGAAAGAATTTTTTCTTTTTAATATTTGAGAGAAATAGGCCTTTTGTGTACATAGAAAACATCTTAGATCTTTGAGTTCAGCTCATGAAAAATGGGGGCAAAAACAAAAGTGTTGCGTTTATAATTTTGTTCAGTATATGTTTAAATGGTTAGCTGTATTCTATGAATTGCATTTCGCATTGCATTTTCCCTCACTGACAACAATGTAGTGTTAGAATCGCATTGAACAACATGTTTTTTGGATGATTTTGAAATCATAAACACACATTTTAACTGACAACCAGAGACGAGTTTGCAATGAAAATATTTCTTTAGGATGCACTTCCTGGCTAAAACAAGACAAAACAAACCTCCAAATTAGCCACAGCATCAATAAGCAGCTTTTAAAGAATAGGGCCGTGTCCGAGTAAAGCCAAACCAGAGCATTTGCACCGGCCGAATGTTAAACAGAAAATACGTAAATGACCGTCCCCATAGAATGGATGTTCTTGGAGGGAAGTTGCTCTGTGTTTGTGAGGTCAGAGGGGTTACCCTGGTTACCCACTGGAGGAAGCAAATACTGTGAGTTGTCAATTGTTTTCCCAGTAAAGGAGATTAGTGGCTCAATGGTTATGTGAGTGCATTTTAAAGAGGTGCTGGCTTCTTTTCCACCTACTCACATGGATCCCCTATGGCCACATTTTTACACATAGCCTCTATGGAGCAGAATGACTCTATTCAGAGCGTTCAAGCTCTTCGAGATCATTTTAGCCAGTTGCAGGTGAGAGAATCTTTCATCAGGATCAGTTTTCCAAGAAAGTGGTTGTTCTCAAAAGTTAATAGCTGGGTTTCCATCCAAAGTGAATTTAACTTGTGCGCAAAATTAGAATGTCGCATAAAACATTTGCGAATAAGCACCATTTCCATTCGACGAACGAGAACAAAATCATCACTTCCTGATGAACTGGCACTAAATATCACAAATAAAAGTGGGAGAAACCACTGAATATAATAATTTTCATATATAGTAAATTACTTTTAAAAAGCGATCTTAATTGCTTTCATGGATGCTTGCTGTACGGGAACGCAGTTGTGTAACAATTCTGGAAGGCAGTTATACAGAAATACTTTGACGACAGCCTTTGCTCTGGCATTTCAGAATGACCATAACAACATTTCAGATGCTGTGCAACAATTTATGATGCATATGGAGGAATCTAATTGGCAAATACGTTTCCATCTCCCATTATTCGCATGAACCCTTTTTTTTGCACAAGACAAAAACCACCTCACCTTTTTTGGCATTTCCATCACTCGTTTCTGATGCGATACTTCAAAATGTGCATTAAAACAGGGTGATGGAAACATATCTAGTAACTGCTGTGTGCATTGATGTAGACGGGAGCGTGAAGCTTCCTGTTGCCCATGTAAACCAAAACTAAATGTCCTAAATCTAACTTTGGTTTTATGCTGTTCCAGAGATAGCATTACAATGCTTATTTGTGTTTTAAAGGAAGAGTTCAACCAAAACAATTGACTCCTTGATTTATATTACATTTCGTTTACACCTGTATACACTGATGAGCTGAAACACCGAGACCAGTCACATATGGAGCGACTATCATTGATCATCTCTTAACAAGGTCACATATTAAGATCTGGATAGATTAGATGGTTCTCAGTTCTCGTAGTCAACATGCTGGATGCAGGAGAAAATAGGCAGGAATAAAGTTCTAAATGATTTTGAAAAGGGCCAAATTATGTCACTTGTATCATCAGTGTTGCAAATTTACCAACAGTGGTCCGAGGACAGACAAAACCACTAGTGTGGCACAAGTCACACAAAATGTTATTGTTGGCCATGATAGAAAAGTGTCGCAATACGCAGTGCATCATCGCACTCTGCTGCGTATGGGGTTGTGTAGCTGCAGACAAGTCAGAGTGACTGTGATAACTTCTGTCCACTGTCGAAAGCAGTAAGAAGAAGGTCGCCTAGTCCAATGATGAGTTCACCAGGATGCACTTTGGGACGATGACAAGCTGATGGAGGGAGTCTGGGCAATGCTCGGTCATTCATGTGGACATACGTTTGACATGTGCTACCTACAGTACCCAAACAATGTTCCAGACCACATACATCCTTCATGACATTGGTGTTCCCTGGTGGAAGTCGCCTCTTTCGGCAGGATATCTTGGGCTTCAAATTACCTAGATCTCAATCTGATTGGTCATGTATGGGATGTGGTGGACCAGTTTGATCCACGGCAGCTCCACCTCACAACCTACATGACTTGAAGGATCTGCTGCTGATGTCTTGGTGCCAGATACCACAGGAAACCTTCAGGGGTCTTGTAGAGTCCATGCCTTGGCAGGTCGGTGCTGTTTTTGCAGCACGCGAAGGATCAACAGCATGTTAAGCCATGCACACACTGTACGATTTTGGTCACGATTTGGCCGTCTGAGACAAATTTCGCAAATCCTAAAAGATTCCTCTGATCCTAGGTTAAAATCTGTTGTCTTCAATCATTAGTTTTACATGTTCATCTACAGCCGATTAATGACCGCTGCAATCAAATTTTACCTCCGATGAAATTCTGGCAGTGTCAGAAGATTTGGCGCAAAGTCCTGCAGTGTGAATTCTCCTACGACAAATGTCAAATTGTCTTCGTTTTTCAAGACAAGCCATGATCAGAATTAATGCTAGATTTCTTCTAATCTCCATAAGCTCCCGGCCACCACTCATGGAATTCCTACATGCAGCCTTTGCTATGATAAACATCGGTTGCGCCGCTGCTTTTATGTGGGCATGTGCTGCTTACACTGCTTACATCTAGAGACTTTTCATGATAGCCAACATTTCAGCGCCGCGTGTAATGCAGCTCGCAGTCACTGAACATGAATGGGTTGATAATGTAGAACTCCAGACAAGTTTTCTTGCGCGCACCTGTTTTTAACATGTCTTGATTGTCCTACCGTCTGATATTAATGTAATGACTCCTGATTCTGTAGTGATTCACTGCCATTATATGGACAAATACAAGCAAGATTTTTTTTTTCTTTTCAAGAGTGATTGTTTCTTTTGTCTTTCAATAAAGAAAGAAGAGCATGGAACTTTAGAATGGCATGTACTGTAATAACCTCTCTGCTCCAGTTGAAAGGGTTACAATTAAAAATACAAAAATTAAAACTATGGGTGGTAAGTGTCAGAAAGAACTGAGAATTGATGATTAATGAACTGACAATTAATATTTGACCACATCTTCCCACTCAGAATAAATGACAACTAGAGCATGTGTCTTACAGTCGCATGGCAGCACCAGTATAATGAATGATAGCAGTTATGGTTTTTAGGTGTTCCTGTGGCTCAGTGGTAGAGCATTGTTTTAGCAGCACAAAAGGTTGTGGGTTCAATTCCCAGGGAACACACATACTGGTAAAAAAAAATTATAGCCTGAATGCACTGTAAGTCGCTTTGGATAAAAGCGTCTGTTAAATACATAAATTATTATTAATTAGTGATTGTTGCAGGTGTGGGTGGATGCAGGCACTCAGATCTTCTTCTCGTATGCTATATGTCTGGGCTGTCTTACGGCTCTCGGCAGCTACAACAGCTACAACAACAACTGCTACAGGTGAGAGTCCAGTCAAGTGATAATAAGTGGCTATACAACCTCCTGGAACTTTTACTGTGTTTATCTTGTACAACATATAACTAGTTTAGTCAACAGAAAATGTTCTCTCATGTTGAAGTGAAATACATTTATACAGCTACTACTATAAGCATTCTTCCTTTTCAAGTGTGTATTTAGCAGAAGCACTATTGGCAGCATGGTTTGCACCTTTGCATCTCTCAGCTTTGCTCTCATCACTGCAGTGATTCTCCACTCTCTGCAAAACTGCTCAAACCCAGTCAGGTCATATGGAGATTGTGAGTGGACAAACGTTTACTTGTCCACCCATAATTTGGACAGAGATCATTGATTTTTCTCTCATCAGACCATAGAAACCTTCCCACATGTCCTCTGTAATGTTGTTGCTGAGATATGACGTTTAATGTTGGCTTCATTTTGTCACTTTCTCATAAAGCTGGCAACTGTCTCTCCAGTCTCTGCCACCAACTCCTTCATTGGTTTTCTGGTGGTTTCCCTTGCCAGTGTCTTTCAATTATTCTTTTTTTTTTCTTCTCGTCTCCATCCTCTGTCTTTTTTGTGTTCTGTTTTTTTCATGGTGCAAGTGACAGAAGACTGACTTACCAGATGGTGGACATTCTATTTTCCAGAGATATGTTTATATAACAATTAATTCAAAAATATATTAAGGATATTTATTACCCTGATAAATATTAAGGATGAATACTTATGGAATCAAATATTTCGATTTTTTTCTTTTACTTTTATTATTATTTTAGATCACTTTGACATAAAAAATATTTTTCTGTTGATCAATGGCAAAAAATGAAGTCCACTGTGATTCAGTGCTGAAAGTCAAAAGAGGGGTGAACACATATGTATTGGTGCAGTGGATGTGAAGTGCTGTGCGTTGTCTTTACAGGGACTGCATCATACTGTGCTGCCTGAACAGTGGCACGAGTTTTGTGGCAGGATTTGCCATCTTCTCTGTCTTGGGCTTCATGGCATATGAACAGAATGTGCCAATAGAGGCAGTGGCAGAGTCAGGTGAGTGTGAATTGTGCTATATCTGTTGAAACCTTTCTTTGGGAACAGTTTATAAATTTGCAAATTGGGTCACTCTATAGTAATTCTAATTACTTTAGCTCATTTCTATAGAAAAGTAATATGTGTGCGTGAGAGTGAGATTTTTTTATTTGAGATACAGTAGCCTACAGTGAGATGTCTGAGTGTGGTGTGTCTGGACTCATGCAATTTAAAGCACTTCTCAGAAAAGCTTTTTATTGTATGACTTATTCAACAATTCAGCATTACTTATTTACTACAGTAGAGCAAGGATGACTGTAAAAGTGACTGAAATACACTTTGAAGGGTTTTAGACTTTATTATTAAGTTAAGGATGTCTGAGAATTCAGTTGCTTAGAGCATTGGTTCTCAAACCTGTTCCTGTACAATGTAGAAAAACAATATAGGAAAACAAATGTTCAGTCACTACACTTTCAATAAGTGATCCATAAACATTATTTAAAGAGCTTTTACTAAAGCTCCACTCTTGGCATTTTTCTGCAGCCAATATTATCTGATGAACAGTAGTTCTAAACTGATATTCTAGTATATTGCTCAAGTGATATGGCAGAGTGATCTCTGCTCTTGGCTTGCTGCTTTTGGACAGGTGTCTCTGTACAGTAAAACCAGAGCCAAGCCACATGGCGTGGTTAGACTATTTCACCAAGAACGTCACTGAGACTGCTGAATTTGCCAATCTAATGCATGCTCTCATAGAACCCAACCAGGGGTGTGTTTCCCAGAAGCAACCATGGTTGCATGTTCTGTCATTACAAGTAGTTCAATAGAACTTGCGGCCATAGTTAGTTAATGATGCTTTTGGAAAACACACTCCAGAACACAAGGCCATAACCATGTCTTAAACATTGCGGGGGACCAATAAACATACATACATTCATATATAATATATATCTGTATGCCTTAACCCAGGTCAAAAACACAAAACATTTTTTGTCCTGTCACGTTCAGTAAGTTGAATCACTTTTGAATCACAATTTGTTTGCATGCCTGGATAGTGTTGGTCGTTCTATAGTAAAACAGTAGTCGAATATGAAATGTTGCACTAGTTCCCTCTTACTTCACTCTCGTTCAGTGCTTTGGGCTGGAATTTGCTCACTGCTTCTGTGAACAGTAAGCCCCACCTACTATTATTTGATTGATTTCAGGTCCTGGTCTAGCGTTCATAGCGTATCCTAAAGCTGTGACCATGATGCCGTGGTCTCCATTGTGGGCCTGCCTGTTCTTCATGATGCTCATCTTCCTTGGGCTTGACAGTCAGGTGACAAATGCACACATTTTGTAAACAGTTTCTTCAAATTAATAATTCAACCAAGAATATGCCATTATCTACTCAGCCTGTTGTGTCACACATGTGCACTAATGTTTCTGCCAAATACAAACACACACAAAACGTTTTGGGGTTATGTTTTCCTTTAATATTTACAGCTTTTTATATCAAAATAAAATAAAATATCTAGTAAAAGCACAGATATCTTACCAGAAAATGACTTGGTAGAAGTTGAAGTCACCGTTTAGAATATTACTTGAGTAAAAGTCTTAAAGAATGTGATATTTATTGTACTTACTTTTATCTTAAATGTACTTAAAGGGTTAGTTCAGCCAAAAATAAAAATTAGGCTGTGTTTTACTCACCCCCGATGCATCCTAGGTGTATATGACTTTCTTCTTTCAGACGAATCCAGTCGGAGTTATATTAAAAATTGTCTTTGATCTTTCAACCTCTATCGTTGTACTCAGCGGGTGTTGCATTCCTTCTGTCCAAAAGACGTGAAATAAAAAGCCCCCTTCCACAAAAAAAAAGTGTCTCACACGGCTCCGGGGGGTGAACAAAGGCCTCCTGTAGCGAATCGATGCGTTTTTGTAAGAAAAATATCCATATTCAAAACGTAATAATCACTTGAATGTAGCTTGCGCCAACAGTTGTACACGGAAGCAGCTCCGGGCTGATGACGTATGAGTTCAGCGCTGCGCATGCGCCGATGAGTCTCATGAAAACCAACGTTTGTTTACAGGATCAAAAGAAGCAAAGTTTCCTTACTTTAGCTAAGGAAAACAAGTCTTCTCTTGGCTTACATCGAAATCCTCCGACATTCTTCTTTACAAATCCTCGTTTTGTACTTCTAATTAGTGACCGTTGTTTTGTTTCGATCTCCGCGTGCGTCACTTCTGAGCGGCGCATGCGCAAAGCTGACCTCATACGTAATTCCCCCGGAACTGCTTCCATTTACAACAGTGAGCGCAAGCTAGATTCAAGTGATTATTACGTTTTGAATATGGATGTTTTTCTTACAAAAACGCATCGATTCGCTACAGGAGGCCTTTCTTCACCCCCCGGAGCCGTGTGAGACACTTTTTTTTGTGGAAGGGTGCTTTTTATTTCACGTCTTTTGGACTGAAGGAATGCAACACCCGCTGAGTACAAAGATAGAGCTTGAAAGATCAAAGACAATATATATTTTTAATATAACTGGATTCGTCTGAAAGAAGAAAGTCATATACAGTTAATGAGTCACTGAGCTTCAACAGATTCGTTCAAACGGCTGATTTATTCAGGAACAAAGTATTTGACTGTGTTAATGAGTGAATCACTGATTCATTTATTCAACAGATTCGTTCAAAAAGCTGATTCATTCAATAAGTAAACACCGTCCTTTACTCAGAGAGAGACGCAAAACAGTGCTGTGATCTTTGAAACTATTTTCGTTGACAAAATTGAGCAAACACTAGCAATATTATGTCTAATGTAAGTCACTTATTGCTAACTTTACTGAACTTGTATAAAATGATTATTAAATTTATGCTGATATCTGCAGAAAAACTGTACTCTTTGTGTGATATATTGTTAACTATATTAAATTATATAAATATAAAAAGCATACAGAATAATTTTTGCCGTCTACAATTTAGAATGCCTTGAATTTTGAGTTTTAATAAATTAATAAATCACGTGCGTGCACTCTGTGTGCGATTTGGTGATATACTTGATAATGTCAGATCGCACATCATTACAACAACACTTACCATATTATCACAGATATACTGTATATCGCAGACCCCAGACTCGACTTGAGTGGAAAATGAAATCACCCGCGGTTGTGTGCGCACTTGTTTGCAGATGAGCAAAGGTGTTTTTAGGAGTCTAACTTGCAAATGCCAGACCACTTATTCGTCAAACCTGCTTTCCTGCAGTCCGTGTTCTTCTGACTTCTGACTATTTTGTAGTAAAATATGCTTCGGGGAAATGTATCGGAGTAAAGGTCTCTGCACACTGAGTCCGACATTTTCGTATGCGTTTTTTCGTATTCGAAATCCTAAAAATTTGTCATGCTCAGAAACCTTGCACACTGAGTCCGATGCGTATTAATTAGTCCGTTGCGAAAAAATTCGAAAAACAGCACTAAGTGGAGTCTTCAAGCAGTGAGGATGATTTTGTTGTCCTCTCGCTTCTTAAAAAAAGAAAAAGAAAGGAAATATTGGGTCCATCCAATCCTGAGATATAGAGAGGAAGGAGAGTTCAAAGTTTACTTCAGGATGTCAGTGGCTCAGTTTGATGATTTTGCTAGCGATACTAGAGCCACATATTAAAAAGAAAACCACCAATTTCTGTGAACTCAGTGTGCAAGGATCTATATACAGTGCTTTGTGCTGCGAGATGAAGTGGATGAACTTGACAATCGCAATTCTGGATTTTGGCGTTCGCTTGTAAGGTGGCTCTGAACTGTCAAAACACCTCTCAAAATGCTTGCTACGGATGCGAAAAACGGAAAAAATCGAACCCGATCCGAATTTTTTTGTGACGGACGAATATTTCTGAGGCAGTGTGTAAACGTGATTGACATAACGTGAGGTCGTATTTATTTTTTAACGTGCGAAAATTTCGGATGAAATTTTCAGACTCAGTGTGCAATGACCTTAAAAGTATACATTTTAATTAGGAAATGTAGTGGAGTAAAAGTTGGCTGAAATATAAAAACTCAAGTAAAGTACAGATACTCCCAAAAAATACTTAAGTACTATAATGAAGTATTATTACTTTGTTACATTACACCGCTGCTTATTTCAAACATAAATTAGTGTTTTTCTGTAATGTTGCAATAGAACTGCTGTGGTGGTTGTTTATAGAGGCCTCAAAAATTTGGACACTGTTGTCCCACTTAATGAATGTCACTTTATTATATATCAAACAAGACTTTTTTAAAATAAAAAAACATGAAAAGTTAAGTGAGAAAAAAAGATTCTGTGGCACTCGAGACACTTGAGTGTTATTTTAGTATCACTGATATATATTATTGGTGTGGTTAATATTTTGAATACAATATTATTTTTATTTTCTGCTTTCATTTTAATTTTAATTACTTTTAATTACTTATTTTTAGTTTTTGTGATCAAGTGTTTTTGTCATTTTACTGCATCATGTATTACAACACATATACAGCAGTTCTCTCTGGTCCTCGAATCTTTTTCCAGCAGTGCGATATTCTAGGTATAACAGAACTCCTACTATTTCACCGTTTGTATCACTCGGCTTGCGGTATTTAGCGAGTATCATGGTGGACACCCAAATCCACTATAATTTTATAAATAATAATGTTTTTGTGTCACAGAATGTAGTTTTAAGAGATTTTTAGGCAAGAATGCAGTTGTTTAGACTTCAATATTCCAGTTCTTCTGATGTCTCTATAGTGGTTAAACATGAGATATAATTTGTTTTGGGTAAATCTAGCGGGCAGTCTTTGGTCTCATGAATCTATTATTTGTTCAAGAGCAAATAGTTTTGGCTGAGGGCAAAATCTCATCACGTTATATTTTATGTAACTTCAGTGCTGTATATCAGAGCGCTGCCTATTTACTTTTGACTGAATTGCCTAGCAAATTTTATGATGAGACTGAAACAGGGTTGTAAACAAATTATTTTTACTTTCAACAACACCTTGGAACAACACCGAAAGACTAGCACGACAAAGAGCCTATCGCTTTCCTCAGCGGACATTCAAACTAATGTTTTATTGTGAATATGAGATCGAGCTGAAGAATGAATGTTATAATACTCTTATAATACTCTACTATACATAATACAGTGAACTTTTAATGCAGTAATACTTGCTTTCAATGAAGCAACTTAACGTTCCTTCTTTACTAGTTCTAAAGTGGTGTTTTGAAATAAGTAACAGAGGCTTGGGCACAGCTGTTTAACCGTCAACTTTAGATTTGAATCCGTGGTGGAAGGAAGTAGTTCTGCACAAAACAGCTTTTAAAGACACTCCGTTGTTGACACTCTGCTGAATTATTTTTAATTCATGTTAAAAAAAACATCCCGCGAACTCGCTCCGAAGTCCCGATCTGAATCAAATGATTCGCGATACATGATCTGATTGGAGCACTTCGAAACAGTGAATCATTTTGTGACGCACTGGTTTAACTAATTCAGAGTTTCAAAAAGCTCAGCTGATACGGTGTTCTTTGCTTGCTTTCTCTATATAATTTATTAGTTGCTTGAATAACCATGGAAATTAAATTATTACAATTATATAATAGTCCTGACTTAGACAGTTTTATTGAATTTTGATCACGTCAAATACAGTTTCCGTCATATAAAAACATTCCATGACATGACACCCATTATCTGGTACTTGCCTAAAAAAAGACGTGTTTATGATGTGTGTTGTTAACAGATTACACTAACATTACTTAGGCTATAGCCTTACCTTGGAGTTGGGTCAACCTCTGGAGAGAGAAAAAAAGTTTTCAAAAGCACTGATATATATTCAGTACATGCATACATTTTTTTCAGTTATTGTTTTTCTATTTCAAATCATTTTAATGGTTTTAGTTGTAGGTAACGGTGATAACCCTGTGTCACGTTCCTCTCTTTGTAGTTTGTGTGTGTGGAGAGTCTTGTGACTGCAATCGTGGACATGTATCCCAAAACCTTCCGTGTGGGTTATCGGCGAGAGCTTCTCATCCTGGGAATGTCTGTGGCTTCATTCTTCGTGGGTCTAATAATGTTGACAGAGGTAAAGTCGTATTGTTGTGTACAAACGTGTTCCTTCCAGTGTCATTATTATCACCCTTGATTTATGTTTCTCAGTGCTGATGTTTAGTGCGACACAGTTTTCCATCCCAGTCTTCTCCAGGTGGATCTGTTGTAAGCACGTGTCGACACAATAATTAATCTCATAAAAAAAGCATAATACACGACAATGAAAAATCCAGGTATCTTATTTGTCAAGGACAAGCATATTTGCTGTTTACATGATCATGTTGGTTTGTCCTTACGGACATGCTTGGATTAATTTAGTTAATGGAGCGCATGCCTCTCGATGCTGGTAAACAGTTTTTAACGTGTAAAAAAGCATGATTTGTAGTGGATTTTTCCCTGTAATGATGGTGTCTTGGCATATTGCTGTCAGCACCTGGCATGTTACTGTGGTTTCCTGTTTTGCATTTATGGCTGGAGTGAGGGTAAAAATAGGCCTGCATTCAGGCTGAGACAGGAGGAAGCTCTCCGCCAGTAATGTGCAGTCAGGTGAACACTTTCACTCTGCGTTTCATGAATAAAGCCATCCGACTGTGGAACGAAGCCTCTCCGGTGTGGAATGTCAGACATTCTCTGTTACTAGGATGAGATGGAGATGAGGATGCTCTTAAAGCTTTGCCATTTTCCATATGCCAGTAGTGCTCTCCTAGATCCATTAAATGCAGTGAGCGTGTGTGAG
This sequence comes from Sinocyclocheilus rhinocerous, assembly GCF_001515625.1. Lineage (NCBI taxonomy): Eukaryota > Metazoa > Chordata > Actinopteri > Cypriniformes > Cyprinidae > Sinocyclocheilus > Sinocyclocheilus rhinocerous. The sequence continues at coordinate 499,984 of NW_015638928.1, forward strand.
CATCCTGATATTGTTTATGTCTCATGCCACGGCTACATACTCTGTTGTCTTGTGTGTTTGTCCTGTATTCCTCTGACTGTGCGTGACTCTGCTCTGTTAGGGTGGCATGTACGTGTTCCAGCTCTTTGACTCGTATGCTGCCAGTGGCATGTGTCTGTTGTTTGTGGCCATCTTTGAGTCCATCTGCATTGGCTGGATCTATGGTAAGAGATCGCTTTGTTTTGGTGTGTAACAATGTTCGTCACTTAACATCTTTATTACTAAGCATCTGTAGTATCGACATCTTCACTCTAATGCAGTTTTTACCCTTTAACAGCCAAATGTTAAACATTTAAATACAATGAGAGCATATATTTATATTTAATCACCTGAAGAAGTGATAGCCTGCGATAATAAGCCCACGAACTTACTATTGAATTAGGTCTTGTAACACATTGTGCCATGCCAGTAGATGCTTTTTTGTCTGAATTATTCGTGTCGATGGTGAGGCTGTTCACAGTATCATCACATTTTTATAACCATTATGCCATCTGCTGGCAAGAGCCAGACAGTGCATGTAATGAATCATTGAAATATGTTTGCAGCAGAGATACAGTGAATTCCAGTGTCCTTTAAATACAAGTGTTATTTTTGTAGTATGCAAATACATAAAATGTGACGTTTTAAGTGAAAAGTGTAATCTTTATCCTCAGGTAGCGACAGGTTTTATTCGAACATTGAGGACATGATTGGATACAAGCCCATCTTCTTCATCAAATGGTGTTGGAAGTACTTCACACCAGGCATCTGTGCTGTGAGTTGAATTGAATGTACAGAGAGTCAAGATGTTTACAGGCTGTGAGTGATAAATGTTAATTATTGGCCGTATGATTGTCTTTTCAGGGCATCTTTCTGTTCTTCTTGATCAAGTACAAACCGCTGAAGTATAATAATGTGTACACATATCCAGACTGGGGTTATGGCATTGGCTGGATGATGGCCATGTCCTCTATGGTCTGCATCCCTCTGGGAATCTTATTTCAGATCTGGAAGACGGAAGGAACTTTCCGTGAGGTAAAGACCTTTTTTTATTATTGTGATCATGGACATTATGTAGATAGTACAGCACAATATGAATATGAATATGTGTTTTCTTAATTTTACATGTTTCTTTAATTTTCCAAAAAAATATTTTTTATTATTAGCTTCCAATCAAGCTATACTGTCAGTTATGAGCATGCCTTCTTCGATTCATTCAGTCTTTTAGCATATATTCAGATTTCTGCATTGCTCTTTGTACCCGATAAACATCACTGAAGGCATGAGTCATCATTTCCTACCTCCTTCACTGTCCTTGATTCACCCGACTAAACCTCTCATGCTGCTGCCAACGATTTTAGATAGAAGCTAGAAAGTGCATTTTTCAGCATGTACTTGAGAGAAAAAACATCATATTTCTTGAGGTACCATGACATGATTTCAAAGATGAAAGTTGTTGCGGTGCAGCGGGAGTGACGCGGGCGCTGCCCTGACCTGACCCCATTGTGCCATGTCTTATTGATTGTGTCTGCTTCAGAAAGCATGTGATGAGGTTAGTGTACTACACTGTGTCTCAATCACAAATTTTGCATTGATTTCCACCAACAATCTAAATACCTCTAAAGCAAGCAAGAAGATAAGACTTGTTTGCAGAGCAATATACCTTAAGTTTATTTTTTTTACTCCATTGGAAAGTGTTTGTCATATTCTTAAAACCAGGAGGAACAAGTGATTCATCCAAAAAAAGAAACAATTGTATATGTGTTCTCTAGAAACTACTCTTTTTTCAGTGTAAAAAAGTACAGAATAATAATCAAGTTGGTCTGATACCTGGATAAGCATTCCAGTTCTTTTCAATGGCAGCTGCTCAGCTGGCACATGAGTCCAGCATCTTTGCATGTGGGACCACAGATTGTCTTGAGCCAATCACCTGAGCCGTTAAATGTCATGTGATTGTTCCATCTGGAGTAGCAGAAAAATGGTATGGCCAAATGAAATGGCGGAAGCACGGCAGCACGAGCCCTCAAACCCTTCTCTACTGACTGTCCCAAGCTGTGATAGCAAAGACCTAGAAATACACTTTTTCTCAAAAAAGCGTCAGAGCATGGGCTAATGGGAACGTATGAACCTTCAACCCTTGCTTATATAGTAAAATATTCTTGTAGCATCTCACAAATGTAAGCTACTGTACTGTAAGAACAGGACAGTAGCTCTGTGTGCTTTGTAACGTTCCTCAAACGCACTCATACTGTTTATTATCATTCGAATGTAATTGCAGAGGATCAAAAAGCTGACCACACCCAGCTCTGACCTGATAATGAGGGGACGCCTCAGCTCCAGGGGTCCCTGCGCTATCAATGACGCTGATGCCAAAATGAGGGCAGATGGCAAGATCTCCACCATCACAGAGAAAGAGACACATTTCTAAACCCAGGACACAGACATCACCGTCACAACAGACAGAAAGTGAAGAAACAAATATGTTTGCCATTATTTTTAAAGAGAGATCTATTATCACATTTGTAGTGTTGCTTTTTTGCACAAGCAGGTAACACATCACAATTTAACGTCATGATTAAAAACTGAGTTTTGTATCAGAGTGTATCTAAATCTAGATAAAAATGTCGTATTGCCTCACTCTTTGTCACATTAGTAATTTCTGTACTTGTAGAATGAAGCCAAGGTAAGCCAATGTGCTGTGAAATGTTTTTACACATTGGCTCTTGGCTCTGTGCAGATTACTGTAGAGTACTATTCTAATGGATAGAAGATGTTTATGACCACTCCAAACGTTGGCTGTATGTTTGTAGAAGAGGCTCAGTGTTGACAGATACGCTGTGATTCGCTGTCCTTCAGCTAGCATTGACTCGCGGGGCGAGCATGACGTAGCAAGCCCATTCGCCACGGCGTCTTACGTGGCTCGAATTCTTGGTCATTTCACACCAATTAAACTGAGTTTAATTGAAGGTGACAGACCAAACACAGTTTATCATTTTTTTTTTATTATTATTATTTCAGGCTGGTGGTTCAGAGAGTCATCCTAACACACTCGTCATGAACCTCTCATTAACATTCATAAAGATTCTGTCTTAATAGTGTGATTTTTGTGTAACAATGTTAAAGGGCAGTCTGATGGTGAAAGACGTGTAGATGAAGCTTTTGGTTTGAATGTGAGGACAACATTAAAGCAATGCTGTGGAACGCAAAAGTGCACATTTTAAACAGTTCTTTTCATAGCAGCACCATAAAATTAATTTGATTCAGTAAATTCAGTGATAAGTCTGCGTTCACATTCAGATTACAAAAAAGGCATGTCAGAGTCATTAATCATGAACTGATGCACCGCTATTTAACACGTACACAAAGACTAGACCTGAGGGTGTGTGTGTTATGACCACTACAAAGTAGAGGACATTTGGTCAACTGTTCCTTTAATGGTATAGATGCAGTAATAAATAGATTAGATGTAGAAAGATTGATACCATGCAAAATATAAAAGGCCACTAATCAGATGCTAGCTCATTCCCTAAGAGAAAGTGCAAGCGACAAAATAGTTCTTCTTTCATGTCTATTTTAAGTGATTGTAGCCCAGATATTGATATCCATTAAGTCATTAGGAAGCAGTACAAATGTGTTCTAATGACCCTTGCAATTCAACAGCCATAAGTACTTTGATCAAACAGTGCTGGATCTGTAATGTACTATCACAGTTAAGAGCACTTTTTGTTCGTAGTATACTCAGGATGCACTGTGAGCCCTGTGCACATGCATGCAATCTTTGGTCTGGTCTGTTCCATTGTGACATAATCAGTTTGTGCAAGTAAACTTGTTTGTTTTAATAGCTTGTTAACTTTTCAGCTATATGTATATTTTTTAATTTCTTTAGTTGTTTTGTGTACTATTTCTTGATGAAAAAAAAAAACTGTTTCTCTAAGGACTTTTGATATGTCATTCAACAATCAAGTTCTAGGTATATGATGGAATTGTTATATGTGCTGTTTATACAAATTTTGGTATTCACAGGACATATGAATTGTGTGTTTACTCATTTTTAAAAATAAAAGTTAAAAACGAACATATCTGTTTGGTTGTCTCAGTCATTTTAGCTACTTTTAAAAGTAAACACTGTGGCTTCTGTAGAAATGTAAGTGTACAGATTTTAGGAAAGTGTAGTGTTTTAGGAAAGCTGCACTCTCTATTCATTTTCTAACTGCTTGTTTTCTTAAAAAAAAAAAGGACTCTAACACTAGACTGGCTTGTGCAGTTAACCCCTGCACACCTAAGACGGGCACAGTGAGTGCATCGCTTGCCTGGGCAGCACCCACACTGAGACTGCACTCACTGGGACAAACTGCTCTCACTGCGAGAGCATGAGTCTTACCCTGCTTCACTCGTGGATCACCTTCTTTCACGAAGGTGCTCCTCCCCCGTCTGCTCTCCCATTTCTCCCCTCTGAGGAGCCTCGGAGGAAGATACAGTGGGGCAACGGGACTGATTTATCAGGCTTGAGTGAACTCACACCGGCACAGGTCCCACTTGCCTCATTCTCCCATGCAGTGCCTCGATTCGCCAGTGTATTTCATACGTGGGGGTCAGCACCCCTCATCTGCAGATGTGAGCCTGGTTTATGCCAGAGCGCTCACTGACAATTCAGCGACTAGTGGCATTATTCAGATGGGGACATCTCATCCCCTCAGAGTTTTCCAGAGGATGCGAGGATGCGATCCTCTGCGATTCCATTGGGCCTGTTTCGCATGCAGCCCCTCTAGTTTTGACTCAAAGCCCATTACTCTCCCACGCTTGGCACCAAGGACTTCTTCGCCTCAAGGTGACACACTGCTACTTCAGAGCTGTGGTCCCTTGGAAGGCCCCTTTTCTGTTTCAGACAGAGGTCCCACTGGGACTGACCCCCAGAAGGAAGGTGGTCATGACAGATGCCTCCAACTCAGGTAGGGGAGCACTGCACAATGGCAGATTGGTGATGATAGTGATAGCCCTAAAAACCTTCCTGCCAGCCTTAAAATGGCACGGTGCCCTGGTCGATTCATACAACATGACAGTGGTAGCCTTTATAAATCACCAAGGTGGTGTCAGGTCATGCTCCCTTTACAGGATGGCGAAACGCCTTGTCCTATGGGCACAGTGCAACCCACTCTCACTGAGGGCAGTTCACGTGCCAGGAAGACTGAACCAAGGAGTGGACATGCTGTCTTGGGGCAATGTAGCTCCAGGAGAATGGAGACTACAGTGCACCCTCAAGTGGTTCAAATGATTTGGTCTGTCTTTGGGAGGGCAGGGACGGAAAACAACTTTCACTGCCCAACATATTTCTTGAAGAATTTAGATGCTCTGGCCCACAAATAGCCCAACGCTCACCTGTATACCTTCTCTGATTCCCCTGCACCCTCTGGTCATCAGATGGGTCAAGGAAGTCAGGTGCTTATTCCTCCTGGTAGCCACTCTCTAGAGGAATCAGACATGGTTCCCCGATTTAATCCAGCTGCTATCAGCAGCTCCTTGGCCAATTCAATTGAGGAAGGACCTTCTCTCTCAAGTGAGAAGCATGATCTGGCATCCCCAGCCCAAGCTGTGGAGCCTTCGTGTTTAACCCCTAAACGGGAGTCTTTTCAACTCTCCGCGAGAGTGACTGTCACCATTTTGGAGGCTAGAGCCCCATCTACAAGACGTCTCTACACCCTTAAGTGGTCAATCTTTTCTGACTGGTGGGCAGCACGGAACAAGGACCTGTCCTCTTGTGATGTGTCAGCCATGCTAACATTTCTGCAAGAGCTGCTGGATAAGGGGAGTGTACCCCTTCCATGCTCAAAGTATATGTGGCAACCATCACGGCGAATTTCATTCTCATGACTGACCAGTCAATTGGCAAAAATGATCTTGTCATTAAGTTCATGAGTGGAGCTCGGAGACTAAATTTGCTTCGTCCTCATTCCTTGTGGACATGGGACTTATCCATAGGTCTTAGGGCCCTACGAGGCCCTCCCTTTGAGCTACTTCAGTTGGCCAAATTATTGGTCCTATTGGAGTGAGGGCCCACTCCACCAAAGGAATGGCCTCCTACTGGGCTTGGTCCAGAGGAGTTTCTTTTGGTGATATCTGTACGGCTGCTGGCTGGTCTTCACCGTCTACTTTCACCAGGTTTTATAACTTGGACATCCTTGCCCTTCAGGCACAGATTTTGTCTGCCTAATTTACCTAATCATCTTGTATAAGTGGAGAAGGTATTGCTATGTAGACTCCAGCCTGGTGGCTTGGGTCTCATAATTGGCTCATGCTTTTTAGGAACCTAAATTACGGGCGCTCTGGGACTGGGCTCGCAGAGCGGCTTGGTTCTGCACTTTCTTATAGCATGGCGCTATTGGATGCATTTGCATTGTCTCAGACAATCAATAGGAACGTAACCAGTGAGTGATCTTGGTGCAGGCACAACGCTTAGGTGCTGTGTGCTTCGTTATGGATTAGAAGAGAGGAATAAAATATGAGGTAAGGTGGCAAATAGGTAAATAAGTGTAGGTTTGCAATGTCTATTTGATCACTTGTAATAATAAACAGTGAGAGGCAGGCGGGACGATTAGTTGCCATGGGAAATAATAGAGGAATAAAATATCAAATGGAAATAAAAATAAAATTCCTGGAGAAATCCATCTCCTCCATGTTCTATATCTGCCGCCAATTCTCAAAATACCCCAGACAACGCAATGCAAGCCTCACCTTGATCTAATGATTGACAGGGTGGGGGCGTGATCGGCTTGGAATGCATTTTCAAATCTACATTGACTTAAACTACATTCATCACAAGGTATTTATTGAAAATATTTTTTTTCTTGACACTTTGTCTGAAAAATGTTATACACATCACACAGACATTGGTCAGTCTTATCAGATCTAGTGTCTCCTCCATGCATGTGCAAGGAGGACATACCGAAAGAAAAGACTCTAGTATGCCACTCCTGTGAATCTAGACTCAAAACACAGAAACATTTTATGGGGGGTAGAAATTTACACATAGAAATATTCATGCTTCAAATCCAGCCTCAAAAAGATACAGCGCATAGATTATAAAGAAAGAAATCAAGTTCAGCTTGCAGAGTAACGAGACCCTAGAACAGCTGTTTCCAAACCTGGTCCTGGAGTTCCTCCAACAGCACACAATTGAATGTCTCTCTCATCTTACCCAACCATTTTAGGGTTCAAACTCCGTACTAACAAGCTGATTAGTTGAATTAGGTGTGTTTTATTAGGGAGACATAAACAATGTGCAGAGTTGGGGGTACTCGAGGACCAGAAATGGAAAACACTGCCCTAGAGCAACCCTAGAGTCATTCACCTAGAGAAGTGGGATTTAAGCTGTAGCTACCAATAAATTGCAGAGATCTTATTCCGGCTGCAGAAGTGGTCACTCCTAGACAGAGTTCCCATATGGAGTAGCAGTGACTGACATAAAAGTGAACTAAATCACCCCTACCTTCCCAAGATAGACAGAGGTCATGGATAAATACCTACAAATAATTTGTAGAACTAGTGAAATAGTTTAAAGCATTTCCAAGTGGTCCAGTAAGTTTAAAGGGTTCTCTTGGATGTCACATGCATTATGGAGTCAAGTGATCCATTATGGAGAGATTTAAGGGCATGATTTATGGAACGATATTACTGCTAGAATCCTGAAGGAACCCGGGTTGGAATTAAGTCCACTTCAGTTGCCAATGTTTTGAATTTCTGAAACAAAAAACGAGTCAGGGAGTCAGCTGTTTTATTCTTGGACCCTGGAATGTGTTTGGCTGCAATAAAGAATTGGCAGCCAAACACCTTTGAAAACTTTGACATTTGCCACACCGGTAAAAAATAACACAGGAGGATGAGAACAGGAAGTTGAGAACTGAATCAGGGAATTGGCATTTGACTCCAGCTGTTTTTCACATGATTCTGACTTGGATGTGCTTTCTTCAGGTACTGCTGTGGTCATGGGGAAGCAGTGGATTTTACTGTAGACATCTCTCCATAGGATGTTTACACTGCCATTTTAGCAACAGACGACTCTAATGGGGGTCAGTTCAGTTGTCAGGACAGGCCCAGTCCTCAAACAATATTCTGGCTGTGCTTCAAATAGCAATGGCTTGTCTGGGGCTTGACAAGTCACCTGCTAAATCTGCCCAGCCCATTTTTTCTTCAGTCAGCCCTCAGCTGCCACGACACCATGAAAGATTTTTTTTTTTTGTGGCAGATGTGCCTTAATAGGTTTTGGTCTACCTAAGCAGCAATCAAAGATTGTTTGTACACTAGCTTCCATGGCTGGAGAGGTTTGATTCCATTGGGTTGAGTTGTGCTCTGGAAATAGAGCCCATTGCAGCTTTGCTGGTGTCCCCTGGCAAACCTCTGTGGTGTAATGAATGATGCCCTATTGTGCAATGCAGTTGCTTGGATTTGATAGATACTTTTCTGTCATCTACATAACTCATACAGAAAATATGATCTGTCAACTACTTCTTGGTATCACCAGTACGTTGAACCCAGCAAACATTAATCCCTTCATTCGCAGTTCCTGCACAGGGCTACTCTGGCAATAGGCCATGTGACCCATGAATTGGGTAACCTTACCACTAAGTTTCTGGTAGCCTGCAACCAAGTATGGTTTGCCCAAACACGACTGCTGGAGGACTGTAAGAAAACCTTGGGCACCTATTTGGGCCTAATGCTCCAAAACTGTTGAAAAAGAGAAAAGCTGCCCAAGGCCACTTGACACAGGTACAGCATACATTTTATTTTAGGATGGAAGTAGTTCAGGCTCGACATTGCTATGTGACATAGGAGCAACATTTCTGGCAGCATACTACACCACAGTCACAGCCCTCTCACATACCTTGTGTTGTTAAAGATGTTCAAGGCTTTTTTCCAACCTCATCGACATTCACCAGGAGGTCCACATCAAGGGGTCCAAACAGTTAGGGTACTGAAAGAACAACTTAGCAGACGTCTGGATTTTGACAACTCTGAACATGGGGTGTACCCTATAATTATCATCAAGCGTATAGCATCAGTTCTGGCAGGCCACATTAGTCAAGCTCATATCAGCTGGTGCTCAGATGATCCATGTCTAGCTATAGGAATATGACATCTTTTACAGAATTCTTTTTTAAGTTATCTTTTCAGTTATCCTTCAGCTGCTTTCATTGTGTTGATCAGAAACTAATTTCCCTTCCTCAATCCCCAGCTCCTCCTCTTGTCCAGTCATAATTTGGCCTCTGAAATTGCTTCCATAAATGTGAAACTGGACCACAAAACCAGTCATAAGTAGCACAGGTATATTTGTAGCAATAGCCAAAAATACATTGTATGGGCCAAAATTATAGATTTTTCTTTTATGCCAAAAATCATTAGGATATTAAGTAAAGATCATGTTCCATGAAAATATTTTGTCAATTTCCTACCGTAAATATATCAAAACTTAATGTTTGATTAGTAATATGCATTGCTAAGGACTTAATTTAGACAACTTTAAAGACGATTTTCTCAATATTTTGATTTTTTTGCACCCTCAGATTCCAGGTTTTCAAATAGCTGTATCTCGGCCAAATATGATCTTATCCTAACAAACCATACATCAATGGGAAGCTTATTTATTCAGTTTTTAGATGAAAAAATTACCCTTATGACTGGTTTTGTGGTCCAGGGTCACATATGTATTACAGATATAATTAACCCCTTCTCTTGCATGGATGGGTGAGGAGTTCTTACCCAGAACAGAACCATACCGACCAAACCAAACTTTATGCTAATTATCCTGGACAGAAATAGTCCTGACAGAACTAAAGTTGTCAGGGATGCAGTTTGTTCAAACCTGAGAGTCTCTCTCAGGAAATTATTTTACTGTTAGAGAAAGGTTCATTATTAAGAGGAATGACTTTTATTCAACTTTTTTCAACTCAGTTCTGGATTTGACGTATCTGAATCGTTTTTCCTGAAGGTTCTGTTGTGCACAGTCAACATTCGGCAACACTTTATTTTAAGGTGTTCTTGTTACAAATATTACATGTACTTACTATTATAATAATTAATTATGCATAATTACATGCAAGTAACCCTAAGACAATCCCTAATCCTAACCCTAACCATATAGTAAGTACATATAGTTAATTAAATTTACTCAGTATTTAAATGTATAATTACACTGCAACAAGGACACCTTAAAATAATGTATAACCCAACATTATTCAGTTTGTGGCAAGACGCGAATTGGTTTGTGTGTGTCGAACTGAAAGATGCATACTTTCATCACAGAAAGTTTTTTTTTTCTTATTCCATTAGATGAGTCAGTGTGTACCAGGCATAAATCAGATAATTGGTTAGACTTTTTTAAAGGTGTCCTTGTTACAGTGTGACTATACATTTAAGTACTGAGTAATATTAATTCACTTCATGTACTTACTGTATGGTTAGGATTAGGGTTTGGTTTAGGGTTACTTCAATACAATTATGCATAATTTATTGTTATTGTAATAGTAAGTCCATGTCACATGTGTAACAAGGACACATTAAAATAAAGTGTTGCCAGATCGTTTATTGTCATGCTGTTTCACCAATTGATTGGTGCTGTGAAAAGACAATTCACAACTTATTACCAAAATTATTTGGTAACTTGCATCCTAATAACTGTTTAAATTTAAGTCTGTTTTTCACATGATGCTGATCATATCTTCATATCTTCATATCTTGGACATGGAATATAGCACATGAGTCATTTGGACTAGCCTTTTATGATTATAAAAGACTTATTTGGAAAGACATAAGGGTCAGTTATGACGATAACAGAATTCAGATTATTGGGTGAACTATTCCTTTAAAATGTATGCAACATACCGATATTTTAACCAGACTAACTAAGCATATTTTTCAACAACTGCTTTTGCAAATATTTTATGTGTTTCTTGGTTTAAATGTTTCGCCTATGTGCAGGAAGAGCGCTCTGTCTACGTTTTAGTGGAAAGCATCAAAATCCACACATCCGGGCTCTAATCATACATAATCGCTAATCAGAGCATTTCCTCCCTTTTTTCCTCCGGAAACATGTGCTTGATTTGGCACTGCGTATTCGGAGCGGCTGGCGTATGCAGAGGCGTATGAAATGCTTCTGCTGCATAATGCAAGTGATGAGGCTTTGGCTGCAGAAAGAGCCAGAGAAAGGGAGAATGAGTGAGCTCTAATGGAATGCAAATGACATCCAGCAGAGATGATAAGCAGGCAGAGGGTCAGCGGGACGAGTCTGTCCCAGTGCCTCTTACATCGCTTTAGAGTGTGACTGCCCTTGAGCTCAGCAAAGTTCATGGAGAACAGGGCAATCAGAGAATAGACAGAAACATGCAGAAAAGGGAAAATGTAATGGAGTAAGTGTTTTCCAGAATTAAGAGAAATACATAAAAAAAAAAAAAATAGACTAAAACCGGTTCAAATTCATCAACTTGATTACATGACGTTGTATATTTAATCAGATAAATGACATATATCAATATTTGCTGAGAAAAGTCCTCAAATTAAGATAATTCAAAGACATTATTCAATAAGATGAGTAAGACATTAAATAGACGAACACTACCTGGTATTAAAGATGCATTTTGATGGGTCGTTCACACAGAATGTGTTTTATCTGTGATAATGTTGGTCTATGCACACATGCAGACAGATGTCTTTGGCCACTGCGTTGCCTCTCGCTGTTTTTCAGCATCTCAAGCCATGAATGTTGTATTTTAAAGATATCGTGTCAAGAAATTCATCTTTGAAAAATGTGAAACCTGCTTTCTGTGCCATCCCATTGCACTGCGTCCCAGCTGTTTTTGTTATTGTGAGAAAAGATTCTGTGCTGCCTGCTCTCAGCAAGACTTGCAAAAACATGAGGGTGACATGAAGAGTCACACTGCTTCAGTCACAAAACCAAAACAAATCTGTCTTTGCCTTCTTATTTCCTATACATGCTGATGTTAGTCAATGATCACCTGATAGCATTCAGTTGTTCCACCTCAGACCCATAACAGAAAATGTATTACATTTGAAATTCTGTTTGGCTTATGTAATTCTATTTGGTCAATCATTGCATTAAATAGTGTTTTTTTTGTTGTTGTTGGAAAAGTAACACTAAACCATAAATGTAATTTCTGTCCAGGGCAACATGACTCTCACCCTGCTCTGATCTCTCTTTTCATATTGCTTTTATATTCCATATTCCATATTTCTATCATTTTTATATTCCATATCGCAAATACATCCAAATGTCTTTTTTTTTATTATTCCCAGACCTGACCTAAATTCTCAGGAGGGTGAAATTATTTGTAGTTTGTAAGGATGCTGAAGCTGAATTAATTACACGAGTTAACAGTGTTTGATTCATTCATACGCTAATGTCTGCTGGCAAACCAAAGCCTCTGTGCAGGTTTGACAGTAACGTCTCTGCTCACCTCAGAAATGGGGCCAACTCGTCCAGATAGAAAGACAAAGAGAGAGAGAAAGACAGAGAGGAAGGGAGGGCTTACGTCAGCAAACTGAGAAAATAAGATTCTGTCTTTTTTGTTGGGCAGCAATATCTTACAGAAAGATGACTTGCTATTATTCCTATGATTATCATCCACCCATTATTATTATCTTTCAGAAACTATGATAATGAAGATGTTGATTGTTACATTTGCTGACAGTCACGTTGATAATCACAATGGCCACTGATAAACATTCCAAGATTGTTCAGATTTAATTTTCCACTCGGGAACCCAAATTAGCGTGATATTTTAATGACGAAAAGACCTCTGCAAAACTAGCCATTCGATATTTTACAGATTTTTTTTTTTTTACTTGAAACAAAGCAGAATGAAAGCTGAAGATTTACCCAAATGCTCAAGACTGAGGGGACCAAGCAGATATCGATTGAGCATTAGTCTGAATATTAAGGTGTGTGTGTATCCATGATGGTTAAACTACTGGATTTGTGTTCCAAATGCAATGATTCCGTTTCATTGCGACTCCATTCTCCAAACAGTAGGCTGCAGAGAATCAATCAGCAGAGGGCAGCAAACACAAGAAATGTTGTTATTAAAAAGCAATTTTTGGGGGCGACAATCTCTTCAAGCCTGCAGTGGCAACATCAAAGGCATAAACGCAATACTATTTTCTCCAGTAACATCCTAAGTATTTTATTTCACATTAAAGCCTCCCTTAACACCTCTACATGTCTGAAACTCTGAAATTATTCCTGGATTTCAAAGCCATGCAACTGAAGGACATTACTGTCCGTGCAGTGTTGCTATAGTAACTCCAGGGCATGGAGTGTGTCAGGTAATGAATTGCTGATGAACAAGAAAGCAAACTTGAATTTGGAGACGGGGCTTACCAAATTTAGGATCCAGAGCTATTTATAATCTTTCCTAGCTGTGCCCCAACTCACGGCCATAAAGGTTAAGAAAAACGAAAGACAGAAAAGGTATCATTGTCTTTAGACAAAAAATTGGTGTCCTTTTCTGCTAAAATGAGAAAATGTACAGTATGCACAACATTTATTTGGCATAAACAACAATTTTGAGACACTTGTGGTTGGTTGGTTGATTGTCCTCACACGGGTGTTTGTCAGCCCTCAGTTTGCAGTGAATTCACCGCCTCTGGTTTCTATAGTAACTGAACAATGTGTGGGGGAAAACGGGGAAAAATACAATTTACCACATAATGGAAAAAACACTGAAACGTTGTGCATGTGCTTGAGATTTAAAATGTGGTCCTGAAGGCACATGTTCATAAGGATTGGCTGGCAGTAGAATGACCGATTTTTCCAGCGAGAATGATAAACATTCAAATGCTGCTCAATACGTATAGTTATTTATTTATTGTGTCATATTGCGCGGTCCAGCGCAGTCCATTGACAGCCAATCCGCAGAAGTTATTACACAATCAGGTGAACTATGGATCTGTGGGTCAGAAGAGTAACAGGATGGAGACGTATCGGTCATCTGGCGTCTTGTTGCCCGCAGTGCTTCTGAAGAGGCGGTTGAAATGTCTACAGGCCCCTAACCTCCCTCCGCCTCCTGAGAGAAGGGCCGCTTCATGGGTCAAAGGCAGAGCAGCCCGAGGGACACTGCAGTTTTCCTTAGAAATCTCTGGTTTGAGGCTGCTAGCCATTCCTATTGAAGGTCTATTTTTAAGTAAATGAAAGCAAAAGACTTCAAAGGACTGCACAAAGAGATGGCTTTTGATAGACATAATTAAAAACTAGAAGCATTCTGAAGTACAGTGAGGAGCATCAGTAAAATGTGACCCTGGAGCACAAAAGCGGTCTTAAGTCGCTGGGGTATATTTGTAGCAATAGCCAAAAATACATTGACTTTTTTTGCAACCTCAGATTCCAGATTTTCAAATAATTGTATCTCGGCCAAATAGTGTCCTATCCTAACAAACCATACATCAATGGAAAGTTTATTCCTTCAGCTTTCATATGATGTATAAATCTCAATTTCAAAAAATGGACCCTTATGACTGGTTTTGTGCTCCAGGGTCACAAATGAGATGTTATAGTGGCTGTGTAAATTCAGCTCTGTTATGGAGGGTTAGTCAGTTACTTCAAGACAGATGTATTTCAAAGAACTGATTTTTTTTTTTTATGAAATCATTCTTACATTTGTGAACTACATAAATCACAACATATGTCATTTTGATATTTCATGTACATCATGAGTGCTTTTGTTCATACCAGCTCTAACTTCAGCTTTGAGATTTCGGTAACACTTTACAATACAGTGTTATTAGTTAACATGAACTAACAATGAACAATATTTCTACAGCATTTATTAATCTTAGTTAATATTAATATAAACATGTACTAATACATTTTTTAAGTCTAAAGTTGGATCTGTTAACATTAATGCACTGTGAATTAACATGAACATGAGTAACACTTTAGTTTAGGGACCGATTCTCACTATTAACTAGTTGCTTATTAGCAATTACTGGCATATTGGCTGTTCATTAGTGTTTCTAAAGCACATATTAATGCATTATTCTCAGTGTTGGGAAGGTTACTTTGGAAATGTAATAGGTTACAGATTACAAGTTACCCTATTTAAAATGTAATAGTAGTGTAACTTTTTCAATTACTTTGTTAAAGTAATGTAACTGATTACTTTTGATTACTTTTTGATTACTTTTCTAAATTTCTAATGAATGTTTAAATTACGTAACGCCGTTACATGTAACTAGTTACTCCCCAACACTGATTATTCTACATGACCATATTCTAGATCCCTTAATCCTTCCCAAATCTTAAACTTAACTACTACCTTACTATTAATAAGCAGCAAATTAGGAGTTTACCCAATCACGCCATCATTATGCTGAAGAAACAAGTGTAACATCTTCTTCACTGAGGTCACACAGGTAATAAACAGGTCAGCCTGTGACATTTTCACATAATACCTTTGTGATATAATGTCAGCCACTGATGGAATTGATCTTGAACATGGATTGCCACTATCATTATCATCGATACAAAAATAAATAAATAAAAAATGGTCACCACCACCATCATCATCATCTTTTTTCAGGCTTGTTCATGCTCCTAAACAATCCATAACCTGATGGCATAATTTATTATTGATTGCAGATATGGATATTACCCTCATTTAGGACTTGATCCATTAATAGCCCTTAAAAAGATTTTTCTTAGATTGTATGGGGGAGCATATTGATTTTTCTTCTGTTAAAATTGATTCACCTTGAGGTAATAAACTGTTTATGAGTGGTTGAGGATGGAAGGATACTTGAAAACAAAGAACAAAGGAATCCAATTTAGACTGGTTTTGCTGTGGGGAATGAAGGCTTATTGTGCCGATTTAAAGCAAATCCTCTCTGTTTCTGCTCTCAGGATCTTATCATGCTAATAATAACACCGCACAGGTCACACACTCTGACCTCAGCACCTTTAAATCCCAATGAGAGACATTCAGATTGTTGCTGAAAAACACATATGCACACGCAAAAATCATAAATGTCAGTCCTTATCACCTTTTTAGTTTACTGTATGTGTTTGTGTGTGTTTGCGCGCTGAATTTCGAGTAGATTTACCTCTGCTCTGCTGAAGTAATGGGCTTTGGCAGCTGTGTAATTCTTTTTGATTTACTCCTGACCTATGACGAGTTCTGCTGCACATCCAATCTGGAAAAAAATGAATATGGACCTCTGTCTGCAGCGTCACATTTTCAGTCTGATAGACACATCAGCGGCCGCCCCCTATGATAATGCCGTCCTCTCTGTGTCTCTGTAGGCCGCGCTGTCATAAGTGATAAGGGCTGAGGGGAGATACGCACACTAGACACGTGCCTTCAGACGCAAAGCAGGGAATTATGCACTAATGATTAGCGGGATTTGCTACATAAGCCCGAATAGCTCCGATAAAATGGAATGAAAAAGATGGACTGAGGAAGTTCATTCTCTGATGTGCACAGTGAATTTCTGTGAATGCTATTAAAGTCGTGTTCTTCCTCCTCTGATGCTCACACTCATGTGTGTTTCGCTATATGACTTATGTTCAGAAAACACATATGTGCACGTCTTTGTGATCGACTACTGATATAATTACCAGGACATTTTGTGTAAAAAAAATACATTTTTTTCTTTTTTTAATTTAAATGTTTTATGCTTTTTGTGCAAAAATACCCTTTTTATTTGTTTTTGTTCCTCACATCTGTCTCAACTCTGTTATGCTGTGACATTCACGCTTTTAAAAATAATGGTTTTATCTTTCTGACAGCATACAGTAATATATAAAGTGGGTTATATCCCCCCATAAAAAAATAAAATAAAATAATACAAATTAGTATCTCTTACAATCTTTATTCATTATGCCTCATCAACCTCAATAATTCAAATGTTATGGGGAAGGTTTTTTTTTTTTTTAGGTTAGTTGAATAAAAATGATTGTTAGCAAATTAAAATATTGACTGATGTGCAATGATATTTGAGACTAAATGTTTAAAAAGAGAAATGTCATGGGTTGTTAATATTTATATTTTCACTTATGAAGATAATAATGTGCAATTAATTTATTATTAAGGCACACCAAAATTGATTGATGCTATCAGAGTTCATCAGGCTTTTTTTTTTTGTAAATTCCAAACATACTGTGACAGGATTGAGTAATGTAGTTTTTAATCTTTGTGCAAAATGATTCATTTCTATAGGTGCTGTTCAAACCACATTTACATCTCAGGATAAAAGCCCATTTTTGTTGACCACTAATCAGAATTTCCTAAGAATAAGTATAAGATGTAGAATGAAAAACATTTGATTACTCTGAACTGGGTGGTGTTGACAGTGCCACATGCACACATTAATGCTCTAAATGATGTCCTGTAGCATGTGAGAATATCTCCAGCTGCCTTGCTATTCAAGGGGTGAGATGTGACTTGTGTAAATTACCACAGTCTGAGAAATGCCTCTCATACGAACTCAATTGCTTTCCATTCCATTCACAAATGCGGATGCAAAAGCCATCATACAGTCGTCATTGTGTTTTGACACGTGACAGTGTTGCTGCTCCCACATCAAGGCTGTTCATGCCCAAGTGCATCCAGTGCACAAGCCTCTTTTATGATGAAACAATACAGGGGTGAGCCGTGTTAAAATCTTTATGTTTAAGCACCCTTCTGTGTCTTATCCATAAAGGTGTCATGAAAATGGTGGCACCTTTGTTGTGGAAATGCAATAGCTGGCTGCCTCAAGAAATGGATTTCTGGTCTCTTGTCTTTTATCTCACACCATTTCACAGCAAAATCCATCAAATGGCGATGAACACACAACACTGAGCACAGGAAGAGTGCTCTGGTGACAGCTATGCTTTCAGAGGCACTGAGGGGTATAGAGATTTATACCGAGACGTTTGCAGTCCTGTATGCTTTTATTGAAACGACAGCAGCTGTCAGGTGGAAATATCTAAAACAAATACAAGACAGAGCTTTATCAGGCTACATGTCTTATCCACCACTTAATGTATCATGACAGTCCTGCTTTTTAAACAATAACATGAACAAGGAATTTCAAAAAATCTTGTTTTTAGTGCCATGCTACATGATTGCTGAGATGTTCTGCTTGTTGTAGCATGTTACTATGCTCTTGTCAGTCAGTCATGTATATATAGTACCGCAAACAGTGCAGCAGGAGGTAAACACCGAAGGAAAAGCATGAACAATGGTATATGAGGATAATTTTGAACAAAGATTAGTTACCCTTCCAACTTCTGATGTTAAAAGTATCTCCTACTCATAAAATACTGTCTGACTATCTGAAAATCTGACAAATCAAGAAAGGGCTGCAACACCAGCAGTGGCAGAATTTCAGTAAAATGTATTTATTTATGTATTTTGCAAAGATGGCATCAATATAATTTCAAGACGCTTCAATTAAAATCTTTCACATGCATTTCAAACAATGTCATGCCAATGATCACATTTGATTTGCACTTTAAAGCAGTCCTTCTTAAAATAAAATGATAAACAATTTAAATTGTATTTAAATAAAAAGATGTACAATTTACATTAAGACTGTCATTGTTACCATATTTGGATAGTGACCTATATGATGATGCTCTGTTATGTAATGTAAAAATTTCAGCATGACATCTGGCTCTCATTAGACAAAAACGTGTCAAATGTATCGATTCTTTACATGCAGAGTTTGATATATTGTGAACGCTTGCTCATCTCTACCGGTCCCCTAGTTTCATCCCTTGAGGCAAGTCAATCTAGTATTAAACTGGTCTGTATTTGTTTATCCAAATCCTCATGGTATATGTTGTGTGTATATTCTAATCTCCAAGTGCCTCTTTCCTCGGCTGACACCCTCTCCTACTCAAGTGTGAAATGTTATTAATCTCTTGCAGATTCCATCCCACTAGACTAAGAGGATAATGTAACAAACGCAACCCCACCGCAGTTAAAAGCTCTCTGAAAGCGTCTCAGAAAAGCCTGTGGCATGTTATTAAGTTTGGCAAGAGGGCTGTTTGATTAACTTTGGATTATTTGAAGGTGTGAGCTGTCTCTTGTATTAACAAACCCCAATTTGACATTCACTGCACTGTAAGTCACATATTTAGACTCCAAACCTGTGCTTTAACAGAGAGTCCATAAAACAACCATGTCCATCATATTCCAACCAGGTCAATGTATACATTTTTTGTTCCTCTATATGCCCTCTGGCATGGACTGCAAATTCAGTCTCTTGACAATACTTTGATCTTAGAGATTTTAGACTTTAGATAAATGATATTTCTGCATAAACACATGCCTGTTCTCCATCTGCAATTGCAACTCTTCAAAAGAATAAAAGCCAAACAATTGCAGGCCAGCTGAATGCACTTGAAGCGAAGACAATGGTTTTGTTCAAATGCATCTTGGCAGATGATTTAATCAAAAAAGCCTGCTTCTCGTGAATCATCTTGGTCGGTCAGCCTTGTGTAACAAGCAGGACTGGGGGAGGGCAGATGATATGGGAGACAGACTGTGGCTGGAAGCAAGGGGTGTGTGTTGAGGCGAGGTACACTCGACAGGACAGTCCAAAGACTAAGCCTTCAGGAATTGAAGTTTACCATAGCACTCGTCACAACGCATATTATTTGAAAGAAGCTTTACAGTGGATGACTGCAAAGACTACAGCCCTAGTCTAGCTGCCTTGCCGTCTACTGCACTCTAAAAAATGCTGGGTTAAATACAACACAGTGCTGGGTAAAATATGGACAAACCCAGTGATAGGGTTAATTTCAACCAACAATTGGGTTAAATGTTTAACCCAACCTTCTGGGCAGTAACCCAACCGCTGGGTCAAAACATCCCAATCGCTGGGTTTGTCCATATTTTACCCAGCACTGGGTTGTATTTAACCCGGCATTTTTTTAGAGTGACTACTGTACATACAGTATTCCCTTCTAAGGCAGCATCATAACCCGTATGGAACCTCATAAATGACTGATTTGGATTATTCTAAACAGACAACAAACTCTGTGTCAAAAAAGCATGTTGCTAAGCTGACACTGTGATTGCATAAGTTTAAAATACAAAGTACACAATATTTGCACAAATATGTATAGACTGAACTATTTTTATATAGGTATTGAATGAAAATTTTATTTCTAATTTGTCTTGACATAATCATCATAATTTTTTTTTCTTTATCAAGCTCTTTGTGATGCATTCTGGGATTGCCTCATCTATAAAATAAAACATGCAATGCAGCCCTAGATTTTGGGCAAAGCAGGTAATCTTAGAAAGCATCATAATGTTGCTACCTACTTTTTGGACATGATGTCTTCAAATGCCTACATTTTTTAAATGTTTTTTTTTTTTTTTTTTAATCAATACTTTGCAAAATGCTTAAAGGATTATTTCATCCAAAAATGAAAATTGACTCAGCCTCAGGCCATCAAAGAGAGGAGTTTTGGAGAAATTTAGAATTACATCACTTGCTGATAAACAAATCCATCATCAAAACATCATAGAGACATTTAATGAGACTACATTATATATGAAAACATGAATGGCACACTTTGCATTACTTGGTAACTTATTTATGGCTTAATTGCAGGGAAAAGGGTCTATCAATTTTCTCTTTCAGTCTAACAGTAAGAGGGAATGATTTCCTTTGGATGTTAATTGTCCCTTTTGACACGTGTGTGTTGCTGTAACCTGTTTCATCAAATCCTGACTATCACTGAAGATTCAAGATGAACTTAACTGTAAAAAGAACTGTATTTGAAAACATTCATTTTACTTGTATACTGTATATATGTGCAAACGGTGCTATGAATACATTGTTTTGGCACCAAAAATGATTTGGCACCAATTCCTGTTCGGAAAGTTATGTTGAGGACACAAGAAAAACCTACAAATTACCAAACTGTTTATTAAAGAAACAAACAAAAAAAACATTCAAATCAGATCAAAACTGAATAAATCAAATCAAGAATTAAGAAACATTTGGAATATTTCTTAATAAACAACTTTTTCCATTTTTAAAATTACTGGTAAAGCACCTGAGGACATTTCAGTTTAACATTTTATCTAATACATCAAGACATGAGGTGCGAATGAAAACGTCCAGCTTAGTAGGAATGACCCATTTAACAACAGAAATGAGCAAGAGAAATAAAACAAAATACATTTCTATAACAGAATGCTCCATTTCTGTAATAGAATGCTTCTGTAATAGACTGCTCCACTAAAGTCAAATGTAAGCCATGGTCAATCAAAACATGCAACTGAAAAGAACATGAGTCAGATGCCCTAAAACAAGCATGCTACCGCACACACCCTCTGGTCCTGGAGCCCAGGCTGATGACAGCTTCAGTAATGAAATGACCCCGGTGAGGATCTTCCATGCATCCAGGGCAGATCAAGAGGACAGCCTCCAAGGGCTTTTCATGGGGATCAGTGAAGGCAACTCTCCATGCAACCCACAACGAGCTACCATCAGCCCAAGATCTCTGCTGCAGAAGACAGCACCGGACGAGGAACAGGTTAAGATGGATTTGAAGATGCCTACATGGGTAAATTAGTCCGCTGTGCTGAACAGAGTGAGAGAGAGCATGACTTCTCAATAATGTTGCGTGGTTGTCGAGGTGGGGGGCACTGCATTGATTATTGAGACAGATTTGATTTGACACCGCTGTCAGGTTTCTGATCTCACTGTAATTCAGCATGTCATCTGCAGATAAATGAGAGAGCTGGCTGAGACGTAACAGAGGCAGAGCAGCTGCCACAGACGCCGTAGATCCATTCCACCATGCCTGAGGACGTCAGGCCACTGAGGTCCTAGACAATAATGTCTTTCTGAAGGACATTTATTTTGTCCCCAGTTCACAGAACTCTCCTGAGAGCTGCACACTCAACAGAATAAGATGACAATTGTGTACCAAGGCCACCATAAGAATGATGTGATGAAAATAACATGATATTTTATATAATTATTAATAATCATTAATATGTTTATAAATAATTATACATTCCAATGCAGCAATAGTTATTTAGTAGGGTGTATGGTACAGGGTTGTGCATCATTCAGAATTTAATTTAGAATGACTTGAGGATTCAGTTTGAATGGGATTCAGAATTCGTGGAAGTTATGGAATTAGAATTAAATTGCAATGAAACTGAATGAAACAAGTGCTAAAAATTACAATGCATATGGAGTATTTCTAGGAAACATTGGATGATGTTAATAATAATCTGAGGGCCATGGTGGAAAATCACATTCTTTCTGTGGAATTGCCACATTTTACGCAAATTCTGTTTTTGTTGCCTTTGTGAACTGTTTCGTGTCAGTAAAAAAAAAAAAAATAATTAAATAAATATATATATAAAGGCTTTTCTCAAATGTATCTGTCATTCATTCCAAAGCATAATGTCATACTTTTCACTGCACTACATTTCATAAATAAAAGTTTTTTTGTGTTTTTTTGTACTTTTAATACTTAAGAACATTAAAAAATATAGTACTTTCTTGTACTCAAGTAAAACTTTGAATTACTTGTACTTGCGTAAAAGTAAGAAAGTACTAGATTTCTAATGTAATCAAGTATTAAATGATATTTAATATGAAACGTGGTGCATATAATATAATGCTTTGCAATGTTGTGAAGTAAAAGTTTTCTAAAGAAAAACACTGATAAAGTACAGACACTTGAAAAATTTAGTTTTAAAGCAGAGTAAAACTACTTCACTACTGTCTGCCTCTAAGATATAATATTTCAATAATAATTAAATCTGTATCAGATTTATTCATGAGCAGTTCTGATATGCACTTTGGATCATTTCTAGTATTTCCAGCACTAATGGCATCATTAAAACACACGCTGTCGCTGAATATTTGGCCTGTATTGCAAAATTACACGTAGTATTTTTAAGCAAAGTAAAACAAGAACGCTTTCGGTTGATCTATCGCATATGTTGTCCCCGATATCAAAATATGCCTTTAGGGATTTGATTTGCTTTGGAGGCACAGCCGTGATTAATTTTGTATGGTTTGCACAATTGACCGAGGCTCACACAACTTCATTTATTATGAGAAACATTTTACAGCAAAAGTTTCCATGATTTTCCCTCCAAACTCCCTAAACAGAGGCATTTTCCACTCTAGTTATCAGACGGGTGATTGATGACAATAATTAATCCTTTCAGTGGCAAAGACTCATTTGCGGCAGTGTACCGCACAGCAGCGTGATGCATTTACTGACCTGACTTCATCATTCCCCCATAATTCACTCCCTCCCCGATGTTCACATCACTATTTCTCTTTGTTAACATCTGAATATCAGGACAACCACTTGATAAAGCTATTTAAGCAATGCCACTTTGCCAAAAGGGAAAGAAGGAGGAGGCAGAGGAATGGAGAAGGGGAGGACATAGAGAGTTGGAAGTGCTGGCGGCTGCAGTCATCACATGTCTCCATCAGGGAAAGGTTAACATGATGGGTTGTGACAATCTCTCCTGGCAGGCTTGCAAATAGCTCCCTTACAACCAGGAAACTAAAGAGGACAAAAAGATAGATTCAGAGTGTTGGGATTTTAACAGAGGAATCCACCTGGGCCTTTTTATGATGATGATGATGGTGATGATAATGAACATTATGGTCATTTTAGATAAATGTTTTAGTGTGCTCCGTACACAAAAACACTAAGTGCGCACAGAATCTGCAGAGTGAACGACAGGTTTATTGTCATCAGTGGTGCTTTCTAAGGGAAGCATCTGTTACCATTTTCACCTGATGGACCGTAAAACAGGTGCAAAACAAACACCCACAACACCATTGCACCACGACTTTCCTAACAAACATGGTGGAGCGGTGGAGAACAATGAAATGGAAAACCATCACAGTATGTTTTATTAATTCCACTTTGGCATTTCAGCATTATATTCTTGAATATAAAGCCTCATCGCAGACATTTATATAATATGTGTCTGTCACAGAAACAAACACAATCTATAATTAAATCTAAACTATTCCCAAATGCCAATTAATATGAGTGGAACAATAATAATAAAATGTTGCTATAAGAAATGAGAAAATAGTTTTACTAGCTTGAGGGCTGAATGCTGTAATAGATTAAGAGAAAACAGTAAGAATGTGAGAATGCATAAGGATGTAGTGGGGGAGTGGTTTAGAGCCTGCACTGCTAATCATTGGTTGTAGGTTCAGTCCCTAGTAGAGATGAAGTTCTCTGTCACCACTGAGCCTTTGAGCAAGGCATTTAACCTCAGGTGATTTGCGGAAACCTTACTCACCCTCAAGCCATTCAAGATGCAGATGAGTTTGTTACTTTATGGGAACAGATTTGGAGAAATTTAGCATTACATCACTCAATTAAATTCAATTCAAGTTTATTTGTATAGTGCTTTTCACGATACAAATCGTTGCAAAGCAGCTTTACAGAAAATTAAGTTTCTACAATATATTTAGTAGTAGCTTATTAGTAGTACACTGTAACCGATTTTTGTAATTTGAACAGTATTTTACTGTAATATGTATAGTAAGATACTGTAAAATGTGTATAGAGTATTTTACTGTAAACAGCAAAGGATTATGGGAAAATATACGGTCACTACTGTATTTCCTCACTACTGTAAATCAATTTACAGTAGTGAACTTGCCCGCGAAAAACTGACCAATGCCAAGGGAGTGCTTTTTTGACTGTTTGGTGGAAGTGGCTGTAAAAGGACAAAAGAGAAATGCACCGTTAACTCGACAAACGGTTAGCATATTATTTCTGTTTTATGCAAAACTGAGATATTTTAAGATGTGTTTACTTGTTAACAGCAAACTAACATTATTCATCGTGTCATTTTTCATGTCCTTAACAGCGAATTAACGTGAATTACTGAGGTAAAGTGCGTTAGGCAAACCACTGTTTCAGTGGAGATTTTAAACAGTATTTTCTAGTACTTCTTTTGTTTGTTATTTTCAGATTTCTAGTCTGGATGTACAGTAGTCTGCAATGTCCGAGGTGTATTTTGGATCATCTTCTTGTGAATGCCATAGTATCGATGATAACATCAACTGGTAAGTTAATAAAGTCAGTTAGCCGAAGTTAACTAACTTAGATGAACAAAGAGAAGCATAGTAAGTTATCTTCTCTACTCTGCCTCTTTCACTAAATTAACCAAATTAGCCTCTAGCTGCTGTTCTCCACTAACTCAAAGAACAGGTTGACTTTTTAAAGAGAGGAACATGCTAGCACATGTTGAATAAACATGAGCACTGCACGTTTCAAAATCGAAACCCGGTGCAGGTGTTTTTATATCACTGTATTTCTGAAGGAAACCGACTGTCTTCAGACAATTTTGGATGTCATTTTCATTTCTTCTTGCATGTAATGTCTGATAAAGCAG
>NW_015638928.1:525892-536756 GCF_001515625.1 Sinocyclocheilus rhinocerous
TGTACACAACTGATAAGAAAAAACTAAAAAGAAACATGTTATTTCAACAAACATTTACGTCAATTTTACGGTTTGTCACTGTAAATTATACAATGACTTTTTCTTTTTCACTTCCAAAAAACTGTATTTTTAACAGTATTTTACTGTAAAATTACATTAAATGTAATTACGTTTATTCACCGAATATAGTATGGAAACTTACTGGTAACCAGTTAACAGGTTTTTACTGTAGCATTTTTACAGACTTTTATTGTTAAAATCACAATAATTTTTTACAGTGTGTACCTTCCTTGTAGGTCCGTTCAGATGTAGTATATAACGTTTTTATTAACGTCAAAGTGCATACAGCACCAACAAGTTTGACAGTTGAGGCAAATTCTGTAAACACTGCTTTGAAAAATAATGTTTTTTTTCTTGTGCTTGCAGGTTCATTTTGACAGTCAACATTTGTGGCACCAGATGTAGTATATAACGTTTTTATTAACGTCAAAGTGCATACAGCACTAACAAGTTTGACAGTTGAGGCAATTTCTGTAAACACTGCTTTGATAAATAATGTGGTTTTTTTTTCTTGTGCTTGCAGGTTCATTCAGAGGGTGAACATTTGTGGCACCAAATGCACTGAAAGTCACAGATCAGGTGGAATTTTGGAAAGAGGGTGCAGCCTGAATCCCATCCTGCTGTTTCTCATCGGAGAGCTTGTCAACTTTTACTGTCAAAATGACTGAAATTTAACACAACACCACAAACTAATTGTTACTGTATTTTATTTACACTACCAGTCAAATGTTATTGAACAGTAAGATTTTTAATGTTTCTTAAAGAAGTCTCTTCTGCTCACCAAGCCTGCATTTATTTGATCCAAAGTACAGCAAAAACAGTACAATTTTGAAATATTTTTACTATTTAAAATAACTGTTTTGTATTTGAATATATTTTAAAATGTAATTTATTCCTGTGATCAAAGCTGAACTTTTAGCATCATTACTCCAGTCACACGATCCTTCAGAAATCATTCTAATATTCTGATTTGCTGCTCAGAAAACTATTATTATTATTATTATTGTTGTTATTATTATGTTGAAAACAACTGAGTATAATTTTTCAGGTTTCTTTGATACATAGAAAGTTCAGAAGAACAGCATTTATCTGAAATATATATTTTTTTGTAACATTCTAAATGTCTTTATCATCACTTTTGATCAATTAAACGCATCCTTGCTAAATAAAAGTAGTAATTTCTATCATTTCTTTCCCAAAGAAAAAAATTATACTGACTCCAAGCTTTTGAATGGTATAGTGTATAATGTTACAAAAGCTTTTTATTTCAGATAAATGCTGATTTTTGGATCTTTCTATTCATCAAAGAATCCTGAAAAAAATGTACTCAACTGTTTTAAATATTAGGCTACGCAATATTTAACAGTAAACGCAATGCATCATTTGTATTATCAACATTAATATTAAAATCTCCGACAAATAGTGCTTTATCAACAGTAACCAATAGGTCTGAGAGGAAATCTGCTAATTCTTCTGATAAATCACTTGCTGATAAACAAATCCATCATTCAAACCTTTGCTTCTGGCTACAATACAAGTCCTCCATTCATATTGCCTTTTTTTCCAGTGAAAAATTGGCTGAATCAGAAGAGAAATATGCAGTCATTTAGAAATCAATCATTAATGCTAGAGAGTTTGTGTAAAGTGTGACCCCTTGTTGCCGATCTATCGTGTAGTGTGCACACAACAGCAACTCTCTCAACTATTTTCTCCTGATTCATGTCTGGCAACTGACAAATGTCTTCAGTATCAATAGAATATGCAAAAAATGAAGCTACTATCTAATGATATATAATCATGTTGGAGATCATATATTTCTTTGCAAAGTAATTATATTAAACTAAATACTGTGGTTGTAGAAATGACTTTGCATTGTTTTTATTGTGTGCGAAGCTACTGAACCACACTGATGCCAAACCATGAGACCTGCGAGAAAAGGATTTCTTATCACTCTAATGAACAGCATCACGTTTTCTCATAATCTCCTGATTTTCATGTGTAACAAGTTTTGTGAAGTTTGAACATTGTGTTTACAAGAAATAGGACAATTAATTATTATAGGCCACACCCCAAAATATATTGGTCCATATCTGTTAAATAATTACAGTAAATGAATCAAAATTACTTTGATAATTTTTGTCAGATACCAAGATACCAAATTTTGTGTGAATTTGACACACAGCCAAGGAAAAGTTTGAAAAAGTAGGTTTTTCCAAAAAAAATTAAGTGCCATCTTTTTTTTTGAGGAAAGGTTTATCCATTTAAAACTGTGATTTGGGAGCACAGACCAAATCCGAAGGAAAAAAAAAATTACTTTTTTTCTTCTAGCCATTACAATTTTAGAGTTATTATCCAATCCAATTATTATCCAATTATTAATAAATTAACACCAGCTTGTGGCTGATTCTCAACAAATACAGTACTCAACCTCAGTTACCTTGTATGTACAGTATATGCTACATTTCGTAACAATCAGTCATACACAATACAAGTTATGAGCTGTTTAGCCAACTAAAGAAAGTGCATTGCATTGAATTTTCCTTACTCAAAATGTTGCAGAATTGTAACAGGTTTTGATGCCCCCTATGGACAGATTTTGACACAACTTGCGTATTTCTCAATTCTGCATCTGCAGAATGTCCTCTAGTATCAAGTAGGGATGCACGACATTATCGGATCAATATCGGAATTAGCCGATAATGGCTTTAAATGTAAATATCGGCATTGGCCTGATATGAAAAATTATGCCGATATGTCTTGCCGATAAGAGGAATACATTAACTCACATGTGCTCAGGGTTTGCTAGCGATTAGATAACGTCAACAGTGCGATTAGATCATGTCAGCATTGTGGCTCATTCTTGAAGCAAAATTTTGCCTGAATGATGATTAGATTCACTGTTTTGGATCGATGCATTTAAACTGAGAATGCATGCATAGAATGGTGCGTTCTGTGTATGATAGAGTAAACAGTAATAGCACGTGCAGCAGCAGCCTCTCCCAGGTCCTAATGCCTGTTCGGTAAGGAGTTTTAATTCCGTAGGGGGCGCTGTTGGCCTACTTCTAATAAAAAAAAGCGAAATACACAAATAATATTTAGACCGTGTTTCTGATTAAATAAAGCATTAATTGATGCCATAAAATCATAAGTATGTTTTGATTTAAAGGTCAGAAGCTATAGCTTACATGAAAAAAAAAAATCACAAACATGACACTTAAATTAAATAATTTTATATATACCTACTGATTTATTAATTAATGTGTAATATGTTATATTTTTTAAAGCAAATTATGAGCTCTATAAGATTTTCAGAATTTTTACAACTCTTTTGCGTTAGACCATTTACAAATGTTATCATAAAATAAAATGTTACGGTTACCACTGCATCTTTCTGAAAAAAAAAAAAATGCAGTGATTAATATATAGTTTATTTATAGTTATTTTCAAATCTTCAAAGTACTGTCATTATAAAAGAACTTTATTATTGTTTATTTCATTCTAACAAATAAGTTCCTGTTAAAAACTAATCAAAATGAAAAATAATTATATATCGGCATCGGCTATCGGCCAAAATGAGTTGAAAATTATCGGCATATCGGATATCGGCAAAAATCCAATATTGTGCATCCCTAGTATCAAGTTAAGTTTCAAGTTAAGTTTTGACATTGAATTGAGCAAATATACTGTATGTCAAATAGTGGAAATGGGTGCCACAAGACCATTTAATTGGCTTATATCGGCTCATATATTATAAATCTTTTTTCGTTTTGCCATGTGGGTCTTAGGGTAGCGTGTGACAAATTTTGTGTGAACCAATGGTCTTTCAGTTTTTCAGAAAAATCTAACTGGTGGGAAAAAAAGTACTTTGGTGCATGGACCCCTAATATTATTCCTATGCATTATCAATGAATGTGATGAATTATCTCATGTTTTATGGTATTAGTTGTTTTACCCTTCTAAAGAATTCCATCCTGTTTGTTAGAATTACATAAATACTTTTTCTTTTAATATTAAAAAAGTATTATCATTATTATTATTATTATGGTGATTATATTCTCACCATTGTATAAATAATCAAGTTATAATCAACAGTGTTTGAGCTTGACCAAAGCATTTCTGAAAGTGATATGCTTTTACAGACATATCTTTAAATCCCACTACAAGCATGTTCATTTTTTAAGATGTAGGTTTAAATTGTACAGCAAAACACTGGGGCCATATTATTGTGTTTGCTATAATACAGCATGTTATATTTATGGTATCTGAGGCTCTTTTCACTTTGTTTTTGCTGACCATAAAAGACTACCCACAGCTTGGAAAAACTGTCATGGTCTTAGTACTTGTTAACTGTTTGAGAACCATAAGACAACAAACATTTAAAATAAAACAACGTGTTTCCTTACTGTTTAGCATCTAAATGTTCTCTTTATTTTACTTTAATCCTTTACACCCAGAATGACCTTTTCTGCTTCCTCTGGGTTAAGTGTAAATGCATTTCAAATGCATTAGATATCACTCCTTAGAGAGTTTCTTTCCCATGGCTACTAGAAAAAGTGGTATAAAGCAAATCAATTATATCGATCTTGAGTTAGTGTCACCGGTGGCAGCAACCACAAAATGCACTTCGCTATACTGTGCAGTGTGGCAGCTGAAGGATGGTGATGATAGCGTTTTTCTGTGTTCTACAACCATACTAATTACTGCAGCTGCTCACGCTAGTTCCTGCAAGGCTAGATTGTTACACTGGGATCTTCAATTGCCTCTGCCACGGCTTATCAATCAACGACTAAGACCTGTAATTGACCTGGCAGAAATCGCAGCAGTCAATTGTTATAATTTTAAGTGTTCTGTAAATTTGAAGCGTTACGTTTTAAAGTAAAACTTTCTTGCGTCTTTAAAATTCTGACAATATTTAATGCCAGAATTTTGCGCACAAGCATTTTCTGGTTAGGACTATAAAACACACAATCGGTAAATGCATGTGTGTTTTCCCCCGGTTAACTTGCTAGTCGCATAAAAGCTGAATGTATCAAGTCATGATTCTTGCACTGTCATTTGTTGCGTCATACCAATCACTGAGCAATTGAGCAATCCATCCAGTCCGTTTCCATAGTGATGAATAGGCTGGAAGCAGGATGAGTGGAAGAGAGTGAAGAGCAGATTGCCGACACCTGTGCTTGAAAAAGGGACTTAATTGCAATACAGCATATGTCATTGTGGCATGAGACTAATCAAAATGAATCTTAAAATCTTGAAAAAAATACAATGGTTTCCAAAAGTCTTTGGATTTCATTTAAGCATTTTTAGCAACTGTACAATTGTACATTTTTAAGCAATTGTAGCATTTTGTCCAATTTATAAGTATTTATATTTTATTATTTGTCTAATATAACACATTTTCTATGAATTATATAGGCATATCAGCATTTCTTATGATTTGTGATTTCCAGGTTTAGATTTGGTTTTTAATGTGGTCTCACACCTTTGCTGCCCACAGTATTCCCATGACAATCCCATTTCAAATACAGCATATTTAAGTATAAGTAATACATGCATCATGCATACAGTATGTCAAAACTCTAGTGCATGCTATTACTGATGAACTGAACTCTGGTGGTTGGCCTGACTTCAACCACTGCACTCTCCTCATGCATGTCTTTGGTTCATTGGGATCACTCTCTGTGGATCAGGGTTAGACTGAATCATTACATGGCCAATTAACAAGACCAGAAATGGATATAACTGAAAACATCCAATGCCTGGCCATGACTCTTCACATAACAGAATGACGTGGAAATGAACAGAATATTAGAGGCAGCAATAATAATTTGACAAAGGGCAGACAAGTGCTGAGTATATACAAAGTGAAATAACTTGTGGTGTGTTCCTCATTATTTGTATGTACAAGATTTAAATGGCTATAATGGCATCGTTCATGCAACACATTGTCCTTTCAAATCGACTCTAAAAGAGCAATGAAGGAGTGGAAAGGGTCAGATGAGGACAGACCCTTCAACAAGAGGACACAAGGGGCATATGAAGCAGAGGACACTCTTTTGTGTGAGAATTTATGATGGTAAGAACCCGTGATATTTATCTCACCCTAAATGCATGTCCTACACGCTATTACTCAAGGCCTATGTAAGTGTAAGAGTATAGCTGGCTGACACAGAATGAAAATGCCTTAGACTAACGTCAAGTACTGGCCTTAAAGGAAGGATGTCATCAGTTAAATATCTCAGTTATATACAAGTGAGATTTACAAACTGTGGACTTTTGTAATTGTAATTGTAATTGAGTAACTGTAGATTTGAGCTGCAATCCTCGGTCCTACTTTATATTAGGTGACTTTAACTACTCTGTACTTACATAAAACATATGTACAATGTACTTATTGTGTTAATACTGTATTGCAAAACACTTTTGCTGCTATTGAGGTGGGATACGGGTAAGTTAAAGGACAGGTTTGGTGGTATGTGTAGGTTTAAGGGTGGGTTAAGGTGAAGGGGATAGCTCAACCGTGTAATTGTGTATGTAATTACAGACATTAATTACATATGTAATTACATGCAGGTATTTTTAAAAATATAAGTACAATTTAAAAACATGTATGTACACAATAATTGCATTGTAAGTACATAGTAGTTAAGGCCACCTAATATAAAGTGGGACCAAATCCTTTAATTCATCTCTGGTATCATAGAGTAAAAAATAATAACGGGACATTCCTGCTATCAGAACAAGCTTTAGAAGATGAACTTGCATTGAACATGTAGAGTAGATTTAGGAACATTTTATCCCAAATTATTATTAGCTACAGATCGAGAATAAAAGGGGTCCCAGCACTGAACCTTGGAGAATGCAAATCTTGCTTAATTTGAAACAAACCCTAATTAAACTAATAAAAAGTGGAATTACCAAAATCAGTCAGACTACATTGAGCATGTTATTACAAATGCAATAAAATATAACCTCTTCTTGTGGCACTCAGACACGTTTAAAAAAAGAATATGTTCATTTGATAATATGTCACTGACATTCTTCTTTTACTTGGTTATCACAAGTAAAAGAAGAAAGTCACAAGTTCTGTATAGGTTAAAGAGTGCCTAAAGACTGTGCTGTTCTCTGGAGTTCTGCCAGAGACATGCCTCTGGCTGCTAGTCAGTCGCCGGAGCTGATGATAATGTTGATGGTCAATGGGTGGTGTAACTGCAAAAAAAAAGAAGCTTCCTCACAGAGGCAGTGACCTGAAATGATTGCACAAGGATTATGTGGACACCTCTAGCCGAGGGAGCAGAGCTCTCACTGCTGAACCAGCTAAAGGACCTACTTTTGCAGTATACTGTAAAATATAAAAATGTGAAGTTAGCTATTTCAGTATTTAAACATCTACAGATCCCTTATGGTCATTTTCAGGGTATCACATAAGAAAATGAATGCATATCTTCAGGACGATTAATTACAAATAGAAGAAAGACAAAAAAAAAATGCACTATTGAACAAAGAGTGAGTATTTCAAAGGCTTATATGAATGTGTATTAACCTCTGAGCTCTAATCTAGGCATTTAGTGGGATTCTATAAAAACTAATGAACCTATTTGAGCAGCTGCAGTGGAGGCCATCCACAGGAGGCCACGGATATTGCATACTCTGAAGATGAGTGGTTTGTTACCTAGCAACCCATCCACAAATATTTCAAATGTAGTGTCTACTTTTCTGTGTCTGTTTGTTAGCTAGTGTATACTCTTTATCATTATTAAATAAGAATGCATAAAGTTTAATCATTATAAGACAATGTTTTTGATTGAAAAAAATACAATTAATCTGTGTGGCATAATAATATAATATAATAATTTTAATATAATATAATATAATATAATATAATGTTTAAAAACTATCAGGAAAGAGCAGCATTTTTCCTGCCTGCTGTGCTTGTTTCCCTTCATCAAGCTGTGAGGGCAGGTGGATGTGGGGCGGATCTGGAAAAGTCATTAACTACTGATATTCGCCTTGACTGGTGAATTTATTTCTGCCCACCTCCATTACCCCAAATAGAGCAACCAGACAAAACTCACCCAAGGGAAGCTCTGTGTCAACCAATCAAACGTGCAGATGCATTCTGAAAAAAAAAAGCTTATTATTGCAGCATGGCATACTGATGTTTTACAAAACATCAGTGGCATTAAATTTAAATGTATTTATTTGACAGTAAATACAGCTGGATGCAATGAGATCCATGGGTTCAGTAGGCTAATAAAGTTTACTTGTACTAAAATCACCTTATAAATGAAGAATATATCAAGATTTCTTCCTGAAAGAAGCAGTAATATGAGAAATGCTCACTTCTCAAATTGCTCAGAATAGTACAGGTTAGACATGAAGGGGAGAGATAGTTAGACAACAGATAAAGAACAGATTAATATTATTTAAAAATATTCAGTATATTTACAGATGTCAAATGTTCATGGAAGAAAGGATGTTTAGCAGGAGTGGTAAGATCATTCCAGTAGCAAGAAACAGTACAATTAAATTTAAAGAAAATTCTTGTCTCTTTATGATTATACAGAGCCCATAAAGGGACATGGTGATGAAAAAAAAATTTGTGGTGGGAGGAAAAAATATTTTTAAATTTGTTTGCGTTCCCTCAAGAAACTTTGTGTTCCCCTGCAAAACTTTTGCATTCTCTCACAAACCTTTTGCATTCTCTGCAAAATCAGTTGAGTTCGGACAAACACTTCCTGTTTTCTTTACAGCTTGCAGTGGTTCATACAGATCCATGCATTCACAATGTAGCGTTTCATAGAGTTTTATTTTGAACTTGGACTCGAGTATTAAGAAATGTAGCATTTCATAGAGTTTTATTTTGAACTTGGACTCGAGTATTAAGAAATACAGTCAGAGCTTAGTTCAAGGCATGGTTTTTGGACATTCGAAAACGCTTAATGTAAAACACTAGAGGACCAAATTCAGTACACACCTTATTAATAAAGCATACAGACAAGCCCAGATTCAGAATAGGAACGTAACCCGCTAAATTGCATGTTAAGTGTTCTATCCCGCATCGAAAGAAAACACTTAATTAATGAACTAAAAAAGTGGTATAAAAATTCAAAATTTGGTATACAGCTTATTAATAAATTATACATACAGGAAAGCAGATAAGCCCAGAATATGAACTGAAAGCGCTAAATTGCACATTAAGCATTTTCCTCCCATAAATAAAACGCGGCTTAATGAAGACGGTGATTTAAAAAAAAGACCAAATATGCTATAGAAATTATTGAAAATATATTCTGTGTACATGCAAGCAGTTGAGCCCAGAATATGAGCTGAATTGCATGACAAGCATTTTCTTCCCCAGAAAACTGCACTTAGCATGGCTTAATATAAGAAAACATGGTAACACTTTACATTAAGGTTCCCTTTATAAAGGGTTTATAAAGGTGTTAATAAATGACTAATAACTCACTTACAAATGCATTATAAATCATTGATAAGCAGTTATAAATGTATGAGTAAAAGGGTGATTTTAATGCAATACCTGCCAAATAGTGAGCCATTTTTAACTATAAATGCTTAACAAATATATTTATTAATACATATTTCACTCAAAACCAGATTCCTGATTTATTTCATGATGCAGCAAAAATGTATTATTATAGCAAGACTGAAGGGTGTTGTATTTATGGTTTTCTCATTTATATCTCATGACTCGTGTCACTTTTCTTACAATGTTTCTTATCAGAACCTACTCTGTACCTTACCCATGATTCTCCGCAAAAGTTCATGATGCCTATCCAAAGCAATGATTATAAACTGATATATTTTGTTTATCAAGATGAAATTATCATCTTGATTTTTATTTTGTGAGAAAAATCATAAAAGCACAACAATGACGTGATGAGATATTAATATTGAAAATTTCAATTCCAGTATTACCTGTGAACCTTAATGTAATGAACCATTAATTAATGATTTATAAACATTAATAACCTGTGAAAGTGTACCTTAATGTAACGTGAACATCTGTGAACCAGTTATTAATGAGTTATAAACGTTAATAACATCTAAAAGTGAACCTTAATGTAAAGTGTGAACACCTTTTAACCATTTATTAATGAGTTACAAACGTTAATAACCTGTGAAAGCGAACCTTAATGTAAAGTGAACTCCTGTGAACCATTTATTAATGAGTATTAAACATTTGTAACCAGTCAAAGTGAACTTTAATGTAAAGTGGACACAATAATAATTGATTTATTTATTGATTATTATTGCACACACAGAAAAAGTTTGAATTTTCTGGTGAAATAAATTGTATTGTTGTTGCACTACATCAGCAAACAACTTTCAACTTGAAACAAAAAGATGAATCTTTTCTTTTACAGCACACTGGAACATTACTAAACATAAATTCACACAAAAAAAGTGGCTTATAAAAGTAAACTCACATTAAGTTTAAAAATAAACATTAAAAATATTTGATAAATGCAAAATCAATAAAGGCACCCAAATATTTGTATTTTATATAATTTAACAGTTTTGAGAAAATAATTAATTCAATGACTGAAAGCACCGTTACAGAACATTATCATATTAATAAGCAATCAGTAATTACTTTCTGATATCATGATAAAGCCCTCTGTAACTTCAGTATTTGTTCATCCACACTCGCAGTAACATTACCTGCGCGGCGAGCGAACCGTCCGCGGGAGCACCTGAGCGGTTATTTATTTGTATGGTAACTAATTAATTCAACTAACAAAGCGATTACCCATATATACTCTGCAGTGTCACCTCACAG
>NW_015638928.1:537200-543118 GCF_001515625.1 Sinocyclocheilus rhinocerous
TAACTGTGCTTTCAGTCATTGAATTAATTATTTACTCAAAACTGTTAAATTAGATAAAATATAAATATGTACTGTATATTTTTTGGTGCTTAGTTATAATTTGATGGAATACTTTACTGTGTTTCTGAATTGTTTAATGTGGGTTTACTTGTATAAGCCACTTTCCATGTGCAGTTATGCTCAGTAATGTTGTTTAAGTAGTTTTGTTTACTGATATGGTGCATCAATAATAAAATACATTTAACCGAGAAAAAACAAAACCTTCTGTGTCTGCATTAATAATTAATAAATGATTAGTGTGTCCACTTTACTTTAAAGTTCACTTTCACAGGTTAATGATGTTCATAACTCTTAATAAATGGTTCACAGGTGTTCACTTTTAAGGTTCGCTTTCACAGGTTACTATCGTCTGTAATTCATTAATAAATGGTTCACAGCTGTTCACTTTATACTAAGGTCCATTTTGACAGGTTACTAACATTTATAGATCATTAATAAATGGTTCACAGGTGTTCTTAGTTATAATTTGATGGAATACTTTATTGTGTTTCAATTGTTTAATGTGAGTTTACTTGTATAAGCCACTTTCCATGTGCAGTTATGCTCAGTAATGTTGTTTAAGTAGTTTTGTTTACTGATATAGTGCATCAATAATAAAATACATTTAACCGAGAAAAAACAAAACCTTCTGTGTCTGCATTAATAATTAATAAATGATTAGTGTGTCCACTTTACTTTAAAGTTCACTTTCACAGGTTAATGATGTTCATAACTCTTAATAAATGGTTCACAGGTGTTCACTTTTAAGGTTCGCTTTCACAGGTTACTATCGTCTGTAATTCATTAATAAATGGTTCACAGCTGTTCACTTTATACTAAGGTCCATTTTGACAGGTTACTAACATTTATAGATCATTAATAAATGGTTCACAGGTGTTCACTTTACATTAAGGTTCACTTTTACAGGTTATTAACATTTGTAATTTATTAATAAATGGTTCACAGGTGTTCACTTTACATTAAGGGTTACTTTCAGAGGTTACTAACGTTTATAGAGCATTAATCTATAAATGTTAGGGAATTATCATTTATAAAGATGATAATTTCATCTTGATAAACAAAATATATCAGTTTCTAATCCTTGCTTTGGATAGGCATCATGAACTTTTGCGGAGAATCATGGGTAAGGTACAGAGTAGGTTCTGATAAGAAACATTGTAAGAAAAGTGACACGAGTCATGAGATATAAATGAGAAAACCATAAATACAACACCCTTCAGTCTTGCTAAAATAGTAAATTTTTGCTGCATCATGAAATAAATAAGGAATCTGGTATTGAGTGAAATAAGTATTAATAAGTATATTTGTTAAGCATTTATAACATGTGAGTTAAAAATGGCTCACTATTTGGCAGGTATTGCATTAAAATCACCCTTTTACTCATACATTTATAACTGCTTATCAATGATGTATAATGCATTTGTAAGTGAGTTATTAGTCATTTATTAACACCTTTATAAACCCTTTATAAAGGGAACCTTAATGTAAAGTGTTACTGAAAACATTAATATAAAAAGCCCAAATTTTATATTTTATTAAAAATATATACTATGTACAGGCATGCAATGCGGCAATCCATTAAGCCACGTTAAGAGTTTATAATGTTTTTCTACGGGGGAGAAATCATGTGAAACTTGCATTTTCCATTCATATTCTGGGCTCGTCTGTTTTCCTGTGCATAATATATTTTATTAATAAACTGTGTACCAGATTTGGTCTTTTTATATTACCGTCTTCGTATATTAGCCTACCTTAAGTGTTTTCTATAATGGCTTTCTATGAGGGAGAAAAAGCTTAAGGTGCATTAGCATGTTGTGTTCATGGCTATTCTGCTTTATTAATAGTAAAATTTGGTTATTAATATTAAAATTGTTATTAGTATTAAAAGTATTTATTAATACCGAATTTGGGCCTCCAATGTCACTGTTTTAGTACATTAAGCC
Source organism: Sinocyclocheilus rhinocerous (assembly GCF_001515625.1). Taxonomy (NCBI): domain Eukaryota; kingdom Metazoa; phylum Chordata; class Actinopteri; order Cypriniformes; family Cyprinidae; genus Sinocyclocheilus; species Sinocyclocheilus rhinocerous. The sequence continues at coordinate 539,204 of NW_015638928.1, forward strand.
ACATCGTTTTAGAATGTTCCAAAACCATGCCTTGAACGAAGCACTGACTGTATTTCTTTATACTTGAGTCCAAGTTCATAATAAAACTATATGAAATGCTACATTGTGAACGTACGGAGCTGTATGAAGTAAACAGGAAGAGTTTGTCTGAACTCAACTGGTTTTGCGAGAGAACACAAAGTTTCTCAAGGAAACGCAAAAGTTTTGCGAGAGAACACAAAAAATGTTAGAAATATTTTTTCCTCCCAGCCTAAATTTTTTCCACCACCATGTCCCTTCAGGGCTCCGTATGATTGTACCAGCAGGCGCTTGTTCCTGCCTAAATATATAGGTTGTATTGCATTGGTGGAACGGCTGAGAAGAAGAGAAGCAATCTTTGGTAGACTGAGTTGAAGTTAGTGTTCTTTCATTCAGATCTGTGCAGCTACTGTGAGAAAACATCATTGGTGTAGCAGTACTTGAAAAGTCTGTGTGCATTAATTTATAACCAGACCTAATAAACACTTTTTCAGGAATCTGGAACAAACAGCATATTCTGTTTAGCAGATTACAGATCATACAATGGCTGAATTACAGTTTGTAACGTTTATAGGTTAACTATTATCCCAATAAATCTTTGCAAAACTTAAACTAACCTTGAGGTCACACGTTCCAAATGAAGAAAACACCCTGCATGCCACTTTTGCAGTGGTGATAATGTCCCAAAGTCAAAAGAAACTCCTCTTTAAAACAAGTTTACCATCGTGCTCATATTCCCATTACTGCATTGTGGGAAGAGGTATCTGTTTGTTTTGTGCCCATTCCCAGATTTTTGTTTTTCTCTATTGAACAGGCCCCTGACCACCTTGTTGATCACCCAGCAACAGACACGCCAGTCTGTCCCTATAGTCTTTCAGCCAGAGCGGAAACCCAGCGCTGAGCCTCTTCTGCAGGACTCCATGCAGCCTACCTGACTGCCCTACCAATGAAGAGAGCCCACATTCTGGGGCCTGGGGTGTCACGCATAAAGAGATGTGACATCTCAAGCCTTGTTTTCTCTGCCTGAATGGGTGAAAGAAGTAATGTTGTCTGGATCTAGTCCACTTGCAAACTCCCCAAACATATATTGTGTATGACCAGATGGAAACAGAAAAATTGGCAAATTTAATATATAATTGTTCCCATTTTCTGATTCCTTTTATCAGTTGACCTAAACCCGCTTGCCAGACTTCTTTCTGTGGATTACAGACTTGTCTTGCAGGCAAATTAATAAAATCAGTTTGTAGAAACACTTCCATTATTGTGATGTTATGCATCTTGTATCTGTGTTTTATAAGAACATGAGAACACTCTGAATGAATCTATCTTTTCTTACTGAGAATCTCAGATCATGCACAGCACACAGAAATGAATGTTTTTATTATGATCAAAACAATAAAGAATATAAACATAGCTTGTAGCACAATAAACACTCTGCTTGACTGTATTTTACATCATTTCCCAGTCACTATGTTTAGGGTTTTGGAGTTTTTAGGACTTTCATGTCTCATCAAATCCTCTTTCTAATGTCTTCACGTCTAACACTGGGTTACTGAACCGCTAAACCCATAAACAGATCAAGCGTTAGATAGCAGATAACATAATTACAGGGGGCTAATTTCTGAACCTAACTGTATACAGTAGAAAGCATGAAGCATTCACTGATGTAGAATGAATTGGTCCACAATGTAGAGGGATAAATGTCCAGGTCCAGAAGGTGGAAATTACTGCCACCCTTTGCTGTTATGAGATTCATTGCACAGTTGAGTAACCATGTGTGCCACCAACAATTGCCAGACTCTCTAATTCTCACTACAGGTCCGCACATGTGTGGCTATGTCTGAGCTCTCCATCCCCAGAGGGTGAATAAAGCAGATGGGTTCTAAATGCAAAATTTCATTTTGTATCATTAGTAGGTTAGTTCACCCCTCATTGGCTCACCATCTGTCATCATCTCAGGCTTTTCAACCCTCCACAATGCTGCAGTTGAGTAAGAAACGCAGAAGTTTGATCTTTGATGCCTCTCAAAGACACCACCGGTTTCTGCAACAGCACTGCTGCATGCTTATTGCATTGATATGGCATTCTAGAAATAACTGGTGAACAGTTTACATGTTTAATGTTATTCATGAATTAAATTTACAAGAGTTACATCTTTTTTCCCCATCTCATTTGGATTGGCCCCTATGGTATGTAGGAAATTGAATTCATGAATTAGCATAATTCTGATCATTTATTAAGTACCACTGTTAATAGTTTTGTGACCTGAATAGACTGGCGTGTTTTGTTCCAACCTTTCTGAATGGTATGTCTTGACTTTATTATTATTATTTAATAATTTGTATAAATATTGACACAAAATGTATTTGACAAAGCACCAGGTTCATAAAACAATGTGTATGTCTATTTTATCTCATGCTTGTCCAGGGCTGTGTTTCCTAAAAGCATTGTAACCAATGGCACAAATGATCTCAACCACCTTCGTAGGCTTACAATGTTTTGGGGAAATGCACCCTAGGTCGGTGTCAAGCTTCATTATCTGACTCTAATCTTTGGCTCATTGAACTATGAAGCTGCTGTGACTCTCTCGCTAAGGACCGGGATCAAACCCAGAGATATAAACGCCTCTACATGACATGAAGTTAGAGTTACAGTTTTGGCTAATTATGAATTAATCAATCTGATTTCTGTGTTGCATTACCAAACAGAACTACAAAAATAATGATTGTTTTCAAACATTCTTCCTAAACATGAAGGCTGGTTGTCAGTTGTTTTTTTTAGTTTTTTTTTTTTATATATATTTACACATTTGGCAGATGCATTCTCCTAAAGTGACTTGAATCGAATCAAGCCCATGACCTTGGTACTGGTAAATTATTCTGATCATTCAAGATCACTCTGAAAGTGACATTGTTCTTTTGTGTCATTATCGTTATAGCTGTAGTGTGGACTTCCCTATTTCACAGAATAAAATTGATGTTTAAAACTCTATAATTATAGTTTATTTCTACAGTTATCTTCCTTTCTGCAGAATCAGTCTGTAGTCTTATACTCTCAAATCTTATAGTTCTCAAGGATCAAACATGTTGGTGAAATATATACAGCTGGAAAAGTCAGTACAATGTACCTTGATAATGTAATTTATTTTTCAAGCAGACTATAAAGTCAGAAGCCCTAGACAGATGTTTCTTACTATCAGCATTCTGATTTGATTTCATACACTATGAAGCATCAATGATGGATGACATGAACATCAGCAGTGCTGGAGATGACAGCTCCTGTTGCAGTTCTGCCTATTTTCATTGTCATCCTTAATCAATGATTATCATCTTGTCTGAAGACTTCTTGATCTGTGAATGCTTTAACATCTAATTACAGACTACTAAATTATCGTTGTATAGGAGCTAACTTCTGTGCAGAGCGTTCCTTTAGGTTTCCCCGCAAGGGTATTTTATTTCGGGAGACAGTCGGCTAAGAAGATTATAAGACCAGTTTTCAATTTATCTCCCACCCCCAGACTCTACTTATTGACTGACTTCCTTATCACTGTTTACCAGAATCCAGAAAATGACTGGCATCGTCATCCCAATCTGACACTTTGGAAACTGCTGTTTTTCGAAGAGTAAATTAGTTCAGGCCTTTGTCAACCCAAAACACATTTGCTGGTGTGCATTGTTTTAGCATAGTTCTATCCAGTTTTGAAATATGAAAATCTATAAAGAGAAGTAATTCCAGGTCAGAGATGTTGTATGGGCAGAAATACTCTGACATATTCACATGCTTATAAATACTTATTACTGGTGTGCATAATTAAATCACACACATAAGCATGCACACACACACACACACACACACACACACACACACACACACACTCTCTCTCTCTCTCTCTCTCTC
>NW_015638928.1:543383-566036 GCF_001515625.1 Sinocyclocheilus rhinocerous
TCCACCTCCAAGCGCACCTCTAGACAGACACACACACACACACACACACACACATTGTTGCACAATTAAAATAGATAAATGATTTGCAAAAAGTAATACAAGTGAGAGTGAGTCATCTGATAAAACACATGATCTCTCACACACATGCAAAAAAATTTAAATAAAATAAAGAATAATAGAAAATGGATGAGTGTTATATAAATGCTACTGATGTCATTTTGTTGTATTTATTTATTCAGTCATCCTGATATCTAGATAGCAGAGTTTCCAGTGACTGAAAGAATGTCAGTATCTCATAATTAAATGAAAGCAAATGTGCGATTTCTGCCAACTTTGCTAAAACTTATTTTGCACCATAGTAACTCTTTTAAAAACAAAAATGAAAAACAAACAATTAAAAATTAAATTAAAAACAAACCATTAAAAACAAAAAAAAATCATGTCTATGCATTGGTCAAAGCTGATTATCTAAAAACGAATCAGCCTGGCCAATATATCACCCTGATGTGACAAGCACAAAGTTATTTTATCCAGCAAATTAATTTAATAACAAGAGACTGTGCTTTAAAATTGTAACATCCTGCAACATCCTGCAAGGTACACCTACTTGTATTTTGGTGTACTTTGGTCTGCAATTCCACATTCACAGATTTATTAAAATAAAATAGATTACAAATAAAATAGATGAATGAATAAATGATTAGCAAAAAGTAATTGCAGTGAGTGGGGCAGTGCCAGTCATCCGATAAAACACATGAGCTGTGTCACACAAAGACCAATTGAAAAAAAACTAAAAAAACAAGAAGAAGTAATATACAAAGCATATAAAAAGCGTTGAGAAGAGAAGGTGCCCAGTGTCTGGGATCTCAGTGGTGGAGATGTTGTGTTCGGGGAGGGTCGACTTTGAGCTGACATTGAGAGTGACGGTGTGTGCTTCTTAACATCTCTGGACGCTCATGGTAGACGGAGCTGCTCGTGTCTCTGGCTCTTTCCCCCTGTCCTTCAGCACCACAGAATTGGACAGCACCAGGCAACCAGACCCTCCTTCACCTTACGCCTCAGGATAGCTGTTTGCTTCACTTGACTTCATGGAAACATTTTGCACGGGTTTGGACAAGTAAAACTCCAAGTGTCTGATTTCGAGAGGAACCAACGGATACGCCCCGCCACAACCAAACTGGCAGGAAAACTGTTCCAGTGTAAGTAGATCACATTTGACTGATATAAAACAAGAATGCGTTTGTCTTCGTAGTTTTAATATGCATGGAAAAGGCTCCTGCAAAGTTGTTTGAAAGTTAAACATCTAAAACGAACTGTTTTAACGCTGGACTTCAGTGAAACGCAATGTTTGTGCGCGCTTATCAGACTCAACAGTCTACAACAGTATTGTGCATGCTAGTGGGATTTATTTATTTTGCGTTTTTATCGATATGTTAGTCTCGCACTCGTCAAGCATTCATTTATCCTGCTAAAAAGCGCCCGTAATAATCTGCATGTTGACAGTTTTGCGCGACTTTTTGATCCCGCATTCCTCACTGACGGCGCGCGCAAAGGCTTCGAGCGCTCGGACCTTTGCTGATTTTACCTGGATGTAAACGATACATAATAACCTGACGAGCTTATTCGAACTGTTTACTGACATGACCAAAATGAGATCTATGATTTGGATCCGAGAGAAAATTATCTAAACTTCACCCGTTGAATAATTTAAATAGAGTAAGAAATGCAAATGCTTTGTCATTCAGCAAACTATTCTGCAATAACCCACAGGCACCCTTAAAGTTTTAGATAACAGAAATGTACAAAATCGGTTCGTTCAGTTATTAAAAAAAAAAATAAAGAAATGTGGACAGACGCGTTTTGCCTGAGCTTTGTATGCCGCGCGCCCATCACACGTGCGCCAATTAGTATTTTATTTTGTTGGATATTTGTATCTTGTTTTATTTAATCTTTTTTATTACGTTATTATTGTGTTGATGAATTGACATCGAATGCATTTGACGAACATCAAGCACAGGTGAAATAATGTGTATATCTAAACTCGCTTTGTCTCAATGGTTTCCAGGTCAGTGTCAAGCTTCTTTGGCGTTTTTTGACTCTAGTCGTGGGTTAACCGAACCGCGAAGCTGCTGTCTACGTGGACCGGTGCTGAACTCTCCCGTCCGACTGCCAGGACCAAACCCAGAGACATGGCCACGAACGGCACGAAAGCATCCGATGGACACGTTTAAACAGAGCTGAACGAAGCGCCCACCGCCAATGACAAACCAAAATCTCTGGTGGTGAAAGTTCAGACGAAAAAGGAACTTCCCGACAGAGAAACATGGCAGGGAAAATTTGACTTTCTTCTGTCTTGTGTTGGCTATGCCATTGGACTTGGCAATGTCTGGAGATTTCCCTATCTATGTGGAAAAAACGGAGGAGGTAAAGAAACATCCCGTTTTTTTTTTACCATGCATTTCCCCCTCTTAATATAAGGATTAATAAATAAATAATAAATAAATAAATAAATACGATTTCGTAATGAACGAAAATCACTCTGCAGATTGAATAAGCTACAAAATAGGCTACGCTTTTTGTCCAGGATACGCGCGAAGTGCGCAATCATTGGAAGCGCAGTGGAAGCGTGGATTTTAAAATCGGATACATATTTGAATATGTCTCATCATGTTACTCTTCTGTCTGTATAGGGGCGTTCTTGATTCCTTACTTTTTGACCCTCATATTTGCTGGGGTCCCGTTGTTCCTTCTGGAAACTTCCCTCGGTCAGTACACGTCCATTGGTGGTCTTGGAGTGTGGAAACTGGCCCCTATGTTCAAAGGTAATCAAGAACCACAAATAACCCTCAGATTAATTACTCCATGCTCTTTTTTAGAAGCGTGTAAATGATGGTGTCACTGCATTATAGCGCAGTCGTACAGTGTCCTTGCCAAAAAATGATCTGAAATATGGAGTTATTTTAGCGCACATGTCTCCGTAGGTGTTGGCCTGGCAGCAGCAGTCCTGTCGTTCTGGCTTAACATTTACTACATAGTCATAATCGCTTGGGCAATTTACTACCTGTATAACTCATTCACCACAGTAAGTACATGTTTTCCACTTTAGGTATCAAATGTGAAATTGCTAAAATACCAGTGACTGTTGCCTAGATTCTTGAAGCACTGTCTCAGGGATTGTCCTGTTTGAAATGTCCTGTTTCAGGAGCTCCCCTGGAAATCTTGTGACAACCCTTGGAATACAGACAAATGTTTCTCAAACTACAGCATGGCAAACACCGCCAATATGACAAGCGCCGTCCAGGAGTTCTGGGAGTAAGGGCAGACTGTTTTTTTTTTTTTTTTTTTTTTTCCAACCCTCGTAACTTATTTTCAGTTGCTAATACAACTTCCAGGAGTGAATAACACAGTCATGCTTTTCCATCAGACCACCAGGAGTGCAGATAATGAAAGAAAATCATTTGAATCAGATTAAAGCCATTACCATCTAGAAGTGTATTTGTTTCATCTCTTTGTTCTTTTTTTTGTTATCTCTCAATACAGAAAGAATCATAGATGTTATATTAACTGCCACAAAGAATTATGGACTGGGTCCAGATTTAGATGGGTAAGACTTTTGAAATGCATCACTACAAATTAATTTGCCCAAAGGTCCATGTCCTAACCAGCTGTGACGCCATAAAGCCTGAAGTTCTGTTCAGTAAAGAACCACTGTTGTTTCACAAAAATGCGGCTATTGTGCTATTTTTGGCAAACAACTCTAGCTGAATGCTTTGCATCGGCAATTAGACAGGCTCTATTTCAAACTGTTTGTGAGTTACATGAGCTGACAGATATGCTACGTTCTCTAATAATATTCTACGTAAATTCTACATCTACGTTCTCTAATAATGTTTGTTCCCCTTTCTCACTCAGACGTAACATGCATCAACTGACTGAGGGTTTGGATAAGCCGGGAGAGATAAGACTGCCACTAGCAATAACACTGGCCATTGCCTGGGTTCTGGTCTATTTTTGTATCTGGAAGGGCGTAGGCTGGACTGGAAAGGTAAGAATGTCCTTGCACGTCACAATATGACATTCGGCCATGCTATTTGTTTTTAACAAATTCAGAAATTCAATAAAGCTCTGAATATTCAAAATCAAGGCTTTGGGATCAGAATCTCCTAAATAATGAAAGTCTGTCATGCTTTCACAGAGCTTCCCAATTGTTGTTTTTCAGATAGAATCACGGCGCAGTGTCGCATAATATCAAAGCAGACATGTTTTGTTTTTTTTTTTCTTAAGGCTGTTGATATGTCTTTCAGGTGGTATATTTCTCAGCAACATACCCATACTTCATGCTGTTTATTCTGTTCATCCGTGGAGTGACGCTGCCTGGAGCGAAAGAGGGCATTTTGTTCTATATCACGCCTGAGTTCAGCAAGCTGAAAGAATCAGAGGTAGAGCGCTTTGTAATTATCATACGGTAATAGATGTGTTTGCAGGTGTATAATTTGGTGAATTTCTACAATGTCTCGTCTTTTCTCGTAGGTGTGGCTTGATGCAGCCACTCAGATCTTCTTCTCTTACGGTCTGGGCCTGGGCTCTCTGATCGCCCTTGGGAGCTACAACCCTTTCAACAATAATGTTTACAAGTATGCAGCAACTGTAAGATTTATTAAAGGGCGTTCAAATGTTACCCTTAATATGCATCGTTAATCAGTCACATGCGTGAAAATTTTGTATTTCAAAACAGCCAAGCGTTTTTGCCTACAAAAAAATGCTTCCTCGTCACTCTCAATACATCACATAGAGTAGATAATAGGATAAATAATGATGGATCACTAAACAATTACATGCTCTCGTCTGCTTCTCAGAGATTCTATCATCGTCTGCTGCATCAATTCCTTCACCAGTATGTTCGCTGGATTCGTCATTTTCTCTATCGTAGGTTTCATGGCCCACATCACACAGCGGCCCATAGCAGACGTGGCTGCATCAGGTAATTATGATGGATTTCAGTCTGATCACTGGATGAAGACCTACTACTATACTTTGTGCAATCTCTTAAATTTATGACACAGAGAGGTGGCTACATCAACCATCAAAGCTGCTACCACAGTAATTATTTTAAAAAAATCATACAAAATATTATTTATGTACAAATGCATCTTGCTTATTTTAGGGTTTTTGGTAACAGGGTTGCTAATATTACAAATCTCAGATAACATAAGTTGTAAATAAATAAAACAAAAATCAAATAATATTTGATTTGAGGTTTACAATCTGTGCTGTGCATAAAAGTGACCAACACTGAAATTAGACATTAGAGCTTTATTGTTCAAATAACATATTACATTTATTTGTGTCTATGCCATAATACAGATATTCTAAAGCTAAGTAAAACCTGTTTTGATCTCAGGGCCGGGGCTGGCATTCTTAGCCTACCCAGAGGCGGTCACACAGCTGCCCATCTCACCGCTCTGGGCAATCCTGTTTTTCTCCATGTTGCTTATGCTTGGCATTGACAGTCAGGTAAAGAGCATGTTTCAAACATGCATGCGTGTGTCTTCAGGCATCCATATTTGTGTAGTAATAGTATGTCGATTCAGGTATTAAATATACGGCTGAATTCAGAATAGCATATACAGTGGCATGCTATTCCAAATTCAGCCAGTATTTCTGACTTGAATACAACCAGTCAATTTAGATATCCTTTTAGTGTTTGTCTTTTAATTATCATATATATCTTTCGGAATAAATGCTTTTTTTATGCTGTGTAGTTCTGTACGGTGGAGGGATTCATCACTGCTCTCGTTGACGAGTTCCCCCGCTTGCTACGAGGAAGACGAGAGATCTTTATCGCTGTTGTCTGCCTCGTGTCTTATTTGATTGGCCTGTCAAATATCACACAGGTAAATGCACACATACTCCTCATCTTTCAATGGATTTCACATTACCCCATGAAAAGAGATGGAGGCTGATCACGATTTTATTCTAAAGCTCTGTATGTAATGGAATATATGGTAAAGATACATACAAAGAGTGGAATAAGAGCTCTTGTCACCTCAGAGGACAGAAACGTTTGAGTGTTTTTGCTGGGATATGTAATGACTATGGAGTGTTCAACCACTATATAACCTCACACTGTTATATAAAAGCTAGAGAAGACTTGGACACTGCAGGAGAAAAAAAAATGAATTCCAACTATTACTTAACAGATAATACACGAAATAAATAAAAATAAAAGTAAATAGACTAGATTACGCACAGGAAAATGATGGAATGAGACGTTTTGGGTGTGTCTTGGGTGAGACCGTGTATATGGTGTCATCGTACACCATTCATCAGTGCATCTTACAGTCACTTGACCCTTTTCATGATCCAATTCATTTGTATTTGATTGGTTTTCCTTTCTGCGCAAGCAGTTTAACTTAACATCACAGAAGTAAAACATAATTTCATCTTGACCTTAATAAAGAGCACAAGTGCTTGTGGTAATACAGCAAATCACAGAGATACTCACAACCATTTGAACCATTGGATGTGCAATTATGTATAATCCTAACCCAAATACTACATACTTTTCAGGCCAATCTTGTGACTCACAGCAGGGAAGAGAAAGCTAGTTTCGCTAATGCTCATTGCTGCTACCATGCCTTTAAACCCAAACACAGCTAATGAGATGAAAGAGCTGGTTTTCGAAACCAATGTAAATGAACCACATCTCTCGCTAATCATGGCAATTCTTTTCTCGACAGGGTGGCCTCTATGTGTTCAAACTGTTTGACTACTATTCTGCCAGTGGAATGTGTCTGCTGTTCCTGGTGTTCTTTGAATGCATCTCCATATCCTGGTTCTATGGTAAATATGCAACTCTGTCTAACAATTCAGTAAATTTCCTTTTCCAAGCAGATATTAAGTTGCTGAGAAGTTTATGTTGCCTGCAGTGTCCTGTGGCGTGACATTAAGCATGCATTTCAAACAAAATATTTTAAAAAGAAATTGCATGCCGTATTTATGACCTCATATTAATTAAATGAATACATGCAAAATTTTATTTCACACCACATGATCATTTAAAGTGAATTAGTGAAATCAATGAGGTGAAAAAGAAAGCTGATGCTTCACTTATAGATTTTGTAGGTATTAATTCATTCGCTTTTTATTCTTCACATCCAGACATAACGCATAACGCATGCTAATTATTATCAAAGATCTTTATAATTCATGCTAATCTCGCTGTCAGACTAATTTCTACACTCAGTTGATCTGAATGAATATGAACCTGTTGAATTTTAATTGTTGTGCATGGCAGGCTTGATTATGCAAACTACTGCATGATTCTCTATTTGCATTTATGAAGGGGCGCACACACAGCAGACCTCCACTCGGCAATAATCCTCGGCGAACCGCTCGTGCATTGTTTTGCAGTAGCGTATGACCCTCCCCGTGATTTTTATTCTGTGCCTACCGCAGGTGTCAATAAATTCTACGGCAATATTGAGGAGATGATTGGATACAAGCCCTGCATTTGGTGGAAGCTGTGCTGGGTCGCATTCACCCCTCTGATTGTGGGGGTAGGTGGTTTTATGGTGTCTTTATGTACTGGAAGCATTCCTAAGGTGGAAACACAGGCTGACTATTTGTTCCTTCTGTCGTAGGGTGTGTTCCTCTTCAGCGCCTTTCAGATGGTCCCTCTTAAAATGAAGAATTACGTGTTCCCAAATTGGGGGCAAGGTATAGGCTGGTGCATGGCCCTGTCGTCCATGGTTCTTATCCCAGGATACATGGGCTACATGTTCCTCACCCTGAAGGGCTCATATAAAGAGGTAACGCTTGCATTTTCCTCATAGCCTCAGGTGCATCTGTCAGGGAACATGAAAGTATCTCCACTGACGACAAAGTAATTGATTTAGATTGCGTGCATTATTAATGCAGATGTTTCAGCATGGGGTGAAGCATGCACTGTTCCTGTTTCGTGGCCATTGGATTCATTCTAATTGCATCAATTAGTCTTCAGTTCTTGCCAGTTGAGCATGCAATCAGTGACTTGGACTGATTGAATGAATTAGACAGGAGTTTTTTTCACAGGAGTATTTTTCGCCGCACGAAGCGTACCTCTCAATCTCTGAATCATGTTTCTGAGACTAGTAATTAGGAACAAAGAGCCCCAGTCCCAATTCAGCATGACTAGCGTGGATGTAGCTTGTAATAATCCCTGACAGACTTGAATCACAGGTTCCCAGCAGGGACGCAAAACTTTGGATTTGGCTTCGATTGCATCTTGATTTCCTAATTGTACCAATCAAGGGCCGTGATTTGTGCTTTCATGCTTTTATACTTTCTTTGCTCAGCAAGAATAGTTTGTCTGACCTGGAATGGCAGCTGATGATTTTCCTTCCCTTTCGCAGCGCCTTCGGATAATGACTCAGCCCATGACGGTGGTTCGGACTCAAGAGAACGGGCCAGAACAGCAACCTGAAAACCCCACTCCAGCCAATGACGAGGCCTACATCTAACCGCCCTCCCCCTGCTTCACTCCGAATTATCAAAGGTCAACGTTCAGAGAGAGAATAAAAGAGTAATCACGGTTGATCACAACCAAGGACTTCCATGTCTAGAGTATATTCACCTACCTCCGAGGGAAAACCAACCTGATTACAGTTTGAATTGTTTTGGTACATATATACATAGGGTCCAAAAAATCTGTCCAGCGATGTTCTAGGGTTAATCTATATTTCATATGCAACATATTAGTCTTTCTAAAAAAGAAAAAGAAAAAGAAGAAGAAGAAAGGGTCACAGTGTAACCAGAGGATATCATTTAAGTGATATTTCAAGATTTGGCATCCCAATGTAATTTCAACACCACAGTTAATTTGATATTACATGTAATTAATGTATTAAAAATGCAGTTGTAGGTTAGAATCGAATTGTATCTGATTGTATCTGAAAAAAAATATATATATCTACACATTTATATATCTATATAAAAGCAGGAAGCGAGAATATGGGAGTGTGCAACGGGGCAAGATGAACCTTGGATACGGTTACGTAGCCAGACGACACTTTTCAAGACTCTACCGTTTCAAATAGCCCTTCTCCCGTTTAGCCCTCGGGCAAACCCTGAAAAGCACAAGACCAGTATGGATTTGGTTTGCAAACGCCCCAGGCAGCGATGAATTACCAGCCGCGGGTGCCAATTGACGTCAAAAAAGACTGTTACTATTTTTTTCCTTTTTTTATTTTCTAAGACAAAATAACTTTGTATGTGTTTTTTTAGGATCATTTTAGTACAAGTTTTCTATGTAAGAGTAAGAAGGACCAAATTCATGTTTATGCTACTGACAGATAAACTGTCAGTTTGAAAAACTGTTTTACGTCGCACCGTATCACTGCACAGGGTCCGAAAAGTCATTTTTGGGGGCAGACGTACCCCGTGAAACCACTGTTAATCCTGCTCACCACATTTGCATGCCACTGCTCAGGAAAAATGGCGAAAGTGACCAAAATTTGCTCTCCTGGATCAAAAACGATTATAGCTGTGAGCAACCTTCAGCAAATAATCACTTCTGAGCAAAAGCTATAGTCTGTTGCCATGGTTTCTAGGGTCATTTTGTCAGACATCATTGACAAACCAGCACTCTGTGTCAAAAAACTGACAGAGCCGTTGTTCGAATGAAAATATGTCAAGGAGAAATTATGCTGTTTTCTTTTTAAATCTACAGACTAGATGGGCAATAAATAATTTACCTGAAATCATATAAAGGGATATACGTGTGCGTGTGCGTGCGCGCGTGTGTGTGTGTGTGTGTGTGTGTGTGTGTGTGAGAGAGAGAGAGAGAGAGAGAGAGAGAGAAATGACTGTTTTATTTCCACTGTTTTATTTTTTAAAATGCCACTGGTGAAAAGCACAGAGCTTTAAGTTGACAAGCCGCAAAGGTATCCGAAAAAGAGCACTGCTAGTTTGCTTCTGTGGCAGCTACATGTGACAGAGATCTGGATTAATTAGTCGATTTATTCTCTGCAAGACGTCTGATGAAAAAATGTGCAATCAATAAGAGTTTTTCGTGAAATTGTATAAATTTACCATTCATCAGATTTCTCTCTGAAACAATGTTGTAAAACTGTACCGTGTAAAAGTACCTGTGAATGTCCGTTTTGAGGTTTTTGTCTTGTTGATGAACCTTATATTATTTGCTGTTTACTGCAATAATGCATCGATCTCAGAAACTATATAAAGCACACATCTTTCTGAAATGTAAAAAAGAATAGTAATAATAACAAATGAATAACAATGATGGAAGATTATAAGAGAATAGATAATATGTCTAGTCAAAGAAAATATTGTTTTGTATATTTCTAACTGTTTGGGCCTAATGTAAAGTATTGATATGTAAAAAAATATATATATAAATATATATAATAAATGTCTTTAGATGGTGTTATATAAAAGCATGATTGCCATGTGTTATCTGATTAAAAAATAAAATAAAGTACTATAGATTATAATGTGTGCCGTCTCGTGTCAATAATTATTTGGTGCTTGTCCAAATGTGATATTACATTTGGCCAGAATAAAGGTGTGCTTAAACCTAAGACTGTGCGTTTAAATACAGACATATTTTTAGAAAAAAAAAACCTCTGATAGACATTTAAGTGGAGAAAGTATTATTAAAAATCAGCTGTTTATTATTATTTTTATTATTATTTAATGTGGTATAACATTGCTCACATTTCACAGTCTGGGAGATTATGCACAGGAGACAGGAAGTTTACACATAATGGTTTCCTTGGACCTATTCTTGGATTAATAGATGCCCTGATGGATTCTGTCTAAAGAGGATAATTAATCTCCTTCAGCGATTAACCCTTTAATAGTCCCAATGGAGCTCCATCATTAAACTAGTTCTGATTGTCAAATCGAACAAATAAACAAATGATTTATTTACCATCTCTGATGATAAAATTAAATAATATTAATTATTAATGATGATAAAATGATTGAAAGCACGCTAACAGCAAAAAACAGCAATCACAAATGTAATTTTATTGGAAAGCCGTTCCTCATTTATTTGATATCTAACTGTTATCCATGTGATCAAGCCCAGAGGCTACATTGTAGATTTCCATATTCTGACATACCCTGTGGGCCGCATATACTACCGCTGTGATATAATAGCTTGTGCTTGTGGATCCAATTGGCATGTTAAAACTAGTCTGGGTAGGGGGTTGATCAGGGACGAGACATTTGGAGGAGGCTTCATGTCAGAGTCTCTCCCTGGAGTCTTCAGTCCTGAACCAATGACAGATGTGTTGGAAGTAATTTACTTCAGGCAGTGCTCAAACTATAATTGTAAATCTGTTTTTCACAAAGAGCCAAGCCTAGAAGCCTAATAACAAAGACTCAAAATTCAATATTGACACTTTTTTAAAAGTCATCATCATCATTATTATTTTTATTATTATTATTATTACAAGCTCTTAATCACAAAATGTTATAATATAGTTATGTAGGTGTATGCAATATATTTGTCAAATCTAAATCACATTTTAAGCAGCCATACTCTTAGCCATTGCCGTCATCAGTCCTACATGTTGTGTACTGTAGATAATGAACTGGGTCTGTCCAAACACACACACACACACACACACACACTGGATGTATGCTCTTATCAGTGTTTTGCACATGGTAGGCCAGGATATTCACTGTTAGCTAAGGCATTTATTCAAATTATTTCAATTGTATCTTGATGTTACACACATGCCTCATAAAATACATTTATTTGAAAACTATAAAACTGACAGCTGCTGAATATCTAATCTTTTCTCTGTTAATTTCATTGATGTACAGACTGCTTCATGATGGCACTACAGAGGACAAATGAGGGGGAAAAAGATGATAATTTAGTATCAATACTGCCAGAGAGTCTGCTTTTTTTTTCTTTTTTTTTTGCCATGTCACATTTCTGCAAGTACCTTTTTTCCATTAATTAGTATTTTAAATGGGTCTGTCATTTTGTTTCTGATAGTTTCTTTGTTTCAGACATTATGGGTTCCCTGTCATTACAGGTTTTTAATTTCCTTTTATTTGACAAATCAATTTCCCTGCTTTTCACAGTCAGTGCTGTAAAAGCTAGGATGAAGTAATCTTCTTATTCTCTACTGCCTTTGCTGATGTTGAATGGACCAATACTGTTTCTATTAATATGTTAGTTATTGCTGATGATCCTTGCTCTGTTAAATAGTATTCTTTTCTTCATGTATTCATTCATCATTTTCTTGAAGTCATTTTGAAAGAGTATGTACACTGTATAAATACAGATTGGGTGTGTTCACCTGAAGGTTACTCGGTTTTTGCAAGGTTTTTATTTATTGTATTTTTTTCAAGGAATGACTCATTTTCATACATATTGGGGGAGAAGAGGGCACTTTCAAAAATTGATATTCCAGGGAGCACTCAAGCACATTTTGAGAGGCTCAGATTTCTGGTTAGTTGCTCATGTGTTGTTCTGTTTTTAAAGACAATTACCTCACATTATAACAGTGGCTCAGGCAATGATGACCACACTGCAAAAAAAATGCTTTTCTTACCTAGATTTTTTGTCTTTTTTTTTAAAGAGAAAAACCAAGTCAAAATTAAGTGAGTTTTTGCATGAAACAAGCAAAATAATCTGCCAATGGGGTAAGCAAAATAATCTTGTTTTCTGTTTGAAACAAGATTATTTTGCTTGCTCTAAGCAAAAACTCACTTAATTTTGAATTGTTTTTTTTTTCTGAAAACAAGACAATCATTTTTACTTGTCTAGAAAATCCTTCTTGATTTGAGAATTTTTAGATATTTTGGCTGGAGACAAGACAAAAAATCTAAGTAGGAAAAGCATTTTTTGCAGTGCAACCAGAACCATTCCAACCTTTTGTTTATTATTCAAGTCAAACGAACAAAGCACTTGAGGATATATCAAATATCCAATACGCTTAACAGAACATAGTCAACGTAGAACAGCATTAACTTTTCAGAAATGTGTTGCACCATGGCATGTTACATGACAAAAATATGGCTCATTTTTAAACTAGTAATTTAAAGTATAATGAATTAGCGTTTGCAGTTGCTTTTTTTTTTTTTTTGGATGGTTCCCTGAATGAGAATCTGGTGTTTTGGTTGGCCAGATTGTGGTGTGGCGGTAAAAACCAACACTAGATCTCTGTAACATCTTATAGAAAGTGCAACCAGTGTAACCACTTGTTACGTATCCGGTCCATGAAATTCCATCTGCTAGCCATCAGAGGTCACCCTTTCCACTTCATTGACTCTCGCACTACACTGTTGCATATCACCCCGGACTACATATCCCATCATTCATTACACTGATTGCACACACAGCCCCGTAACAGCACTAATCATTTAGTGTTGTTTAGTGTGCAGTCCACTGAACATTAATTAAAAATAAATTATCTTGCAACAACAAAAATTAAAACAAGCCTCAAGAAGCTGTGGTCAAAAACCTGTTCTAAATTTACAAAATTTACAGAAAAAAAAAACTGTTCTAAATTCACTGTAAACCATAGCTTCACTGGGGTATTGCCTTTTTTTTAAAACAGTTACCACACTATACATGTATTAAAGGCAAAATATATGCATTAATATGTTACTTGGTTTAAAAGTTAAATCATTAAATGCCGTCCTTCCTCTAGATAAATGTGAGATTCTGCAGTGTCAATAGAATGCTCCTATAGGTGTAATAGATTAAAACAGAGACTGGAACCCATACATCTGCTCCACAGAGCAGACCCAAACCAGACCCATTCGAAGTGTCATTAAAGAGTGCAATTCATTGAACTTATGGCACTGTACCTGAAAAAGAAAACTCTTGAATAATACTCCCTCCACACTTCAGAAGCTGTGGGTTTCCACACACACACAAGCTTATATCCATGTTTCTCCCGCGTGAGAAGAGTTTCTTTGATGGAGGAAGGGTGTGGTCTCAAAATTAAAGGAGTAGTTAATTCCAGAATACAAATGTCCTGATAATTTACTCACCCCCATGTCATCCAACATGTATTTCTTTCTTCAGTCCCAAAGAAATTAAGGTATTTGAGGAAAACATTCCAGGATTTTTCTCCATATAGAGGACTTCAATGGCAGCCAATGGGTTGAAGGTCCAAATTGCAGTTTCAATAAAAGTATATACTTTTTAACCACAAATGCTCACCTTGCACTAGCTCTGCAATGCGTATGCTTTCCGCATTACGTAATTACGTTGGAAATGTCATGTGTGGTTTGTTCTTCGTCTGTGTACCAGTGGCGAGCGGTGACTTTTTTAACTGGGTATGCTGAGTGATAAGGTTAAAACTCCCACCCGGGTGACACTACTCCAATAACAGACCATGCAAAATACACGAAATAATAATTCTTTAAAATATTGCCAAGCAACGTTGCAATATTTCAAACAACAATAAAATCAGAGAAGGACTTGTAAGTGACACAAGCATATGGAAAAAAAAGGTAAAAATTAAATCTTCAGAATGTGCCAAATATTCTGAAGATTTTATTGTTTACTTCTTTTCCTGATGTTTGTTTTTATAAACATTTTTGTTTTATTATTTACCACTTAGGCATGTTGACAATAACGTATATCTTCAACACGTTGTCTATGACCAAAAATGTTAGAAGATATGTTTTCAGTGGACTATTAAAATTTGCTTTGCTTGAGAAAACAAAAATATACAGTTACAGACTTTTTTTTTTCTTTTGATTTAGTCGAGTTAGTTTTGCATCAAACACAATGTGATTTTCGGCAATTGAGATCTGACAGCAACAGCATATTTTTCCACTTGAGCGAACGCTTCGCGGACAGCTTACCTCGTGTATGAAATCAGCCGCATGACAGCAAACCACTGAGAACAATGAGTCGTAGCAGTAGAGCGGAGAGACCAGAGCTGCTGTGAATCCGGAAGCTTCCGCAACTGGTAGATTTAAAGAAAATTACTGCCATTTGGCAAATAAATCATTTTATGTACTTATTCCTAACTCTTTAAGCTTTAAGTTACATCTCAAATGACAGGGGATCAACTTATAATCATATTTATATCAATTAGCCCGTGAACTTATTCTCTCAAACGGCCTGGGTATGCGGAGCATTCACAGCTTATACGGACTGCTGTGTACCTGGTTCAGAAAGGTAGGGTAGGGTGAAAAACTCCATCTCATTTTCTCCTCCAACTTTGAAATTGTCCGACATCATTGTTTTACTTTTTTTGGGAAAGGTTGTTTGACTTTCTTTGCACATCCGAGTGCACATTTTATGTCATGAGTGACCTTTCCAATGTGACTATAAAAATTACACACTTTTTAACCACAAATGCTCGTCTTGCACTAGATCAACCTCACACATGTGTGAGGTTGATCTAGTGCAAGACGAGCATTTGTGGTTAAAAAGTGTGTAATTTTTATTGTTTTAAGAAAATGGCTGATCGTTTCACTAGACAATTTAGACACTTATTCCTCTGCTGGGATCGTGTAGAGCCCTCTGAAGCTGCTTTTATTCTTGAATCTTCAATCCGCTGGCTGCCATTGAAGTCCATTATATGGAGAAAAATCCTGGAATGTTTTCCTCAAAAACCTTATTTTCTTTCGGACTGAAGAAAGAAAAGCATGAACATCTTGGATGGCATGGGGGTGAGTAAATGATCAGGAATGTTTATTCTGGAAGTGAGCTAATCCTTTAAAAGTAAAGCAGACCCAACATCAGGAGGGATCAGTCATCATACTCCATTAAATAAAAAATAAACAGCTCATTTTCCTGAAATACGTAATACATGGGACCGCAACACAGATGCAGTGGCGCAGTAATACTGATGTAATTAGTTCACGGGTGTATGTTTGTAGAGTAATTTACAACGGCTTTCATTTTGGCTCAACCAACTGAACTATCAGTTTTTTAGCTAATATCTGGTTGAATGTTCATTACTGAACTATATAATCTCTATTATAGATCAGTGATATTTATATAGAATCAGTGTGGGCAGGGCTTATAAGAAACATGTCAAAACTAGTTGAAATCTAATTATCCTAAATCTGAGTAAATTTCACTCTATAGACTAGGGGTGTCCAATTCTGCTTCTGGAGGGCCAATGCCCAGCAGAGTTTAGCTCCAACACACTTGTCTTTTAGTTTCTAGTGAGTCTGAAAACCTTGATTAACTGGATCAGGTGTGTTTAATTAGGGTTGAAGCTAAACAACAGCTAAACTGCAGAACAGTGGCCATCCAGGAGCAGGTTTGGACACCCCTGCTATAGACCTTCAGGGTGGCATCTTATTTATTTATTGTTTGTTTGTTTGTTTTTGTTCAAACCTTTACATAAAATAAAGCTGAATTAGGTCAAATAAATACAGTTTTGTGCAAGAGAGTCATTGAATAATTTAACTTTTTCAACATTAAGTCATTCCAGCTCTTTCACTGAAATGAAAGAGCATTTGAGCAGTTTTTCCTCTGTTTTCATTTACGATTTGTTTATGACTATTTGCTCTAAAACACTGACTCCTTAACAAATGAAATTTAATCACATCATTAACCACTCTTGTGTGCTTCATGCTTTATATACAGAAACATATTATTTCTTTCTCAGAAGCTTTAAAACATTAACATAGACATTTCAAAAGGTGAAAAACATGATATAGCACTGATTCTTGAGACATGGGACAAAACATGTCCAGCAATTGTAACTGCTATTAGGTTTAAAAATGAAAATAGTTTCAATTGTAAATGTTATGGGGGACTACTAATAGAATGTATTTAACACAATTATCCCCTTCAGTTGAATTTGATCATTATTCTATCAAATCTATGACACTTATCTTCTCATCACATCTAAAACAGTGTGTCCACAGAGAAGGGTTCAATCATTCATATACTATAAAATGGATAGAAATGTTTTTAATGATGAAAAAGAGCTTGTTTTATCAAAAGCAACACTTAATATCTCATATCAAAGCAAGGTTGTTTTTCAGTGACACATGCGTGTTTCATAAGATTTCAAAGTTGTGTCCCCACTTTTTGTCAACACCTTCAGACATTCATTAAAATTAATGTTGCATCAAAGCATAGCTCAGTAGCTTAGTACATATAAGATACATAAATGTAGTTTCATTTGTCTGAGTACAAGGTTTTATTTTTTTCAATTTTGCACCCTGGTTTGTCCCACTTCTCAAGAATCAGTGATAGCATAGTTATATTCTTAATATTAGCTACTCTTGACAAGTTGGAAGCTTGCTTTGCTTGCTTTGAAGACCAGACAGGGGTCAAAAACGCACCGGAATATGTGCTAAACAAAAGGTGAACCCCTAGGTCAGCTGTCTGCAGTCCACTCACACTGGCTACTCCTACTGCATTTTACTCAAAATAGTTACTGTATATTAGCAGAGAATCTTTCACTTTAAATAATACATGAAAAGAGAAAAACATGATTCACATAACACTGCTCTGAACTACAGCAGGCTGTTAGAAAAGTTAAATATCAAGATCGCAAACAAATAACCACAATTTCTCAAGGGTATGGAGTCACCCATATCATAAATAGTACATCTTGCAAGAAGCCTTGCCTCTAAATTAGATTTATAAAGTTTAAAAACTACAATTAGGATCTCCTTGATCTTATTGAGATAAAGCACACTTTGTAATGAATAACTTACTAGTTTACTAAGGTCTGGTTGAGCATGATACTGCTGCTCAGTAAATAAATCACTTGCATCTGTGTGACGTTATTTGAAAGTTCATAAACTTGACCTCATATGTGACTGATGAATGGACTGCCTACAGTATGTTATCTGTACATTTTCCATTTGAAAAGTCCTACCCCAATGTCAGTGTCAGACATCACAGGGGCATCATACTTAGGAGATTTTTTATAATGCTTTGCATAGATCAAATGTATAGCCAAAGGACACCAAATGGTGCTTAATTTATTACTTTTTTTTATTTCAGTCATTGCTCTTCGACCATCTCCAACTGGTGCAAGTGTTCCTGAAAATCAGATGGAAACACTAGCACCATATAAACATACCTGAAACATTGAAAAGCCAAAAAGACTCATTTTTACTCAGCCATTCAATCACAGCTCGGGTATACACTCGTCCTATGTTTTGTGGGACAGTCCTGAAATTGGAAGCTTTGTCCAAAAATAAGTTAATATTTCTGGTCTCAGAGTATCCACATCAGTACCAGATGTCATCCTGGACCATCACAATATTAACATGAAACATTAAACTTTGTTTGCCATGGGTCAGCTAAAGCACTTTTCGTTTTCACCTGGCTAAAAACACTTTGGTGAACACACAATTTAGAGATGCTAGATAAATCCAAGATGGAAAACCATTTGTGCATTGAATACTTTTGCAGTCCTTTCAATGGAAAAAGTAATCAATACAATGATACCATCTTTTGTTTTCACCACCTTTTAAGTCAAGTCAAGTCACCTTTATTTATATAGCGCTTTTAACCATACAGATTGTGTCAAAGCAACTGTACAGCATTAATTAGGAAAATAGTGTGTCAATAATGCAAAGTGACAATAGTAAACACTCATTTTTCACTCTTGGTGACATATATAAGCTACAAAACATCTGGACCAACTATTTCTCCAGGAGTGAAAATAAAATACCTCCTAAAAGCTAAGCTGACCACTACTTTCGTCTAGTCGCTCTATCAAAGTATGCATAAAAGTACCAACTAAAACTTGATGGCAAAGGGCTTGAATCTGCTGGAACACTTGCATATATCTTGGCTTGGACCTTTTTATATGACTGATGGTCCGAGTTTTATATGATGATTGTCAAGTCACATTTATTTATGCGCCACTTTATACAATACAAACTGTTTCAGAGAAGCTTTGCATTAATACACAGGGGGGAAAAAAGAGTGGTACATTTGTAAAATTCACCAACTATGAAGCAAATTGAGTGGGGGGGTCTGCATCTACTCTGCTTACTCTAGTTAAGTTTGATGTTTTGGTACTCAAAATAATTAAAATACTTTAGATAGCAATTTTTTCAAAGTTGATTCAAACTCAATTTTGACCGTTTCTATTGATTACATATTCTGTCTTTTGTGCCTAAGAATACACAAATGACATACAACCAGATCTCAATGACATACAATCAGGCTTCCTAAAATAACTCATTTGATTTTAAATCTACAGTAATAAAATTCCACATGACATTCAACTTTTTTATATTATTTATTTTATATATTATTTAATTTTATACTATTTATTTATTTATTTACTTACTGTGGGCATACCATTTTGAATTTATAACACTAGGTGCTCATAATGAGTCGATCGTTTACTCTTACACTTCTGATATGTCAAAAACAATACAACATTCCCCCTAAGGGCGAGGGAAAACAGCTGAGAGCAAAGCACAGTCTTTGCCTGTCTAATCACTTGAGTGATGGCAACTCCATTTGCCTCCTACTATTTAGTTCTAGTGCTGCACACACACACACTGAGAGCCTTCAACATGCTACATTAGCCACCTAATATATAAGGAGCTCAAAGAAAATGCAACTTTCACAAACATCATAATTTCTTATCTTGAAGCAGAATGAAAGCACAAAAATACAAATGGAAAAAATATAAATGAATACAAAAAGAAAATATTATTTTATGAATTTATCAAATAAATCCTTAATGTCAACATTGTGTGTGTGTGTGTGTGTGTGTGTGTGTGTGTGTGTGTTTTTCGGTCTTTCTCCATTCATACAAGTAAAGCCTTATGCCACTAAAAGCATCTGCCCGAACCATCCTGCCTTAACTGTTCAAGAATGTTGTGCTATGTTCTAGACTCTCATTTATATTATTAGTCTTAAGAATTTCATTCTCATGTCACCAGCTAAAAAAGACAACGATAGCTGTGGTTTCCTTGCAAAATCATACTGAAATGATGAAAGTTTCCTCTTTTCCCTATGCCACTTTCAATTGCAATTACAGAGTCTCTTAAAATTATTTCAGCTAACAATGACTGAAATGGCAAAGCAGCTATAACATTTTTACTGCTGATGTGGACACTGAACAGAAATGTGTAAACATGAAATACTGTCACAGTGAAGCTTTCTGCTGTCATCAACTAAACCAGCAGGGAATGCTGACTGATGGACACCACTAGCTTACTGAAAGGGGATAAATGAAAGTGTGAAAAAAAAGATAACTGAAGTCGTTCACAGTTTTTAAAGAGCTGTAAGAAACTAACAATGAAATGTATATTACAAAGTAAGTTTTCATTTAATTGTATCTTTTCTAA
This sequence comes from Sinocyclocheilus rhinocerous, assembly GCF_001515625.1. NCBI lineage: Eukaryota > Metazoa > Chordata > Actinopteri > Cypriniformes > Cyprinidae > Sinocyclocheilus > Sinocyclocheilus rhinocerous. Next base: position 563,664 of record NW_015638928.1, read on the forward strand.
GTGATTAAGTTTAAACCTTATTGCAAAAAGTGAAGACAGTGATGTTTAGAAAGAGCAGAAAGAGAAGAGCAGGGGTTGCAATTGAAGTCACTGGTTTGAAATGTGGTTGGAAACAATCAGTGGTGGAGGTAACAAATTACAACTACTCACGTTACTGTAATTAAGTAGTTTTTTTCTGGTACTTGTACTTTTTTGAGTATATTTTTAAAGCTGTACTTTTACTTGTACTTAAGTACAAATTAAGCAAAATAATCTACTTCATTACTTTTAAATCATAGTTCGTTACTGAGTACACCCACAATTATAATTGATATTTAAACCTTTGACGGCACTTCAGTAGCCGATATCCGATCGTAAACGAACCAATAACAGCCCTGATATCTGAACAGGGAAAAGCTGCCGCTGCAGCAGGAGAAGAGCTGATCAGACAGTGAGCGAGCTCAGCATAATATATGGACTCAAAGTTTGGAGAAAACGTCTCAGGTTACTTATGTAACCATGGTTCCCTGAGTAGGGAACGAGACACTGCGTCCTCTAGGGGTCGCTATGGGAAACGCCTCGTCGTGACCCGTGTCTGAAGCATACATTGAAAAAACACCAACTCGTTGGCCGGCGACAGCCATGACGTCACTACCGGTGCGACTATAGTATAAATAAGCGCCGGGAGCTACACATCATTCACTTCTTCGTCTGAAGCTTGCATCCGCAGCATGGCAAGAAACCTAGAGGACGCAGTGTCTCGTTCCCTACTCAGGGAACCATGGTCACATAAGTAACCTGAGACGTTCCCTTTCATGGGAACTTCAAACTGCGTCCTCTAGGGGTCGCTATGGGGAACGCCTCGTCGTGACCCATGTCTGAAGCATACATTCAAAAAACACCAACAACATGTTGGCTGGAGACAGCATATGACGCCACTACCGAAGAAGAGAATGATGTGTGCTCCCGGCGCCTATTTATACTATAGTCGCACCGGTAGTGACGTCATGGCTGTCGCCGGCCAACGAGTTGGTGTTTTTTCAATGTATGCTTCAGACACGGGTCACGACGAGGCGTTCCCCATAGCGACCCCTAGAGGACGCAGTTCGAAGTTCCCATGAAAGGGAACTACATCCCAGACAGCAGACAGTTTTGGCCCAGATCCGGCCTACATCTGGCCCGCATGGATTTCACATGGGCCAGATGTGGGCCGGATCTGGGCCAACACTATGTTGCTGTCTGGGATGGTAGTGTTATCATAAATATAAATATTTTGATGCCGATACTGAAATATCTGACTCGGTTCCTTTACTCATTTTCCACAGTATCTACCGAATATACACCGACACAAGCTCTTTCCTCTCCAACAGTGAGTTTGACACGCATCCGCCTCCTGTCGATTACAGAGTCTGAATATCCGCGCGGGATTGCAGGTATTCCGCATAACTTTAATCATTCCCGCACAAATGTGGCAAGCGCTTTATTGTAACATGAGAACACAGTCATGTCAGTCACCACTGATAAGCTACCACTAAATATTGTAGAAACTTAATTTGCTGTAAAGTTGCTTTGCAATGATTTGTATCGTGAAAAGCGCTGTACAAATAAACTTGAATTGAATTGAATGTAATCGCAGAAATTTGGATGCGAGCTCTCAAATAGGCCTAACTTTTACTAATGAACTGCTTGTCCTCTCACTCCGATATTGCTTGTGCGCAAACTGTGCAATCGCAATCTCTCCGTGCTTTTAAAGTAGAAATAATTTATCTTTGCTCCTGGATTAAACTTTGTTAAAAGTTATCAACCATTTAGAATAGATCAACGCCTGATCGATGAAAATCCTGCTGGAAATGTTATTGGCTGTAAGTGAAATGCACCAGAAAGTCTTTTAACAATCAAAGATGGAACGGCTATTCTTAACCACTCCTATCCAACCTTGAATCTGTTATGAGCAAGAGGTGGAGAGGAGGTGCACCACAATAAAACCCTGCCCTTTATTCAATATCCCGTTTCACTTGGAAATACATCACAACACTGAAGTCAGTTGCAACTTTCGGTTCACGGGTACTTTGATATTGATATTTTTCAAGGTATTGAAGTTAGAAATTTCTTGTATCATGACCACTAATTCACGTACTTTGTCAAAAAGATAAAAGTGGGTTTTGTTCAAAGTAGCTATTATCCACATAGATCTTTGATATGAATGAATATTTTTTGGTAACTCATTAAATATCGCCGGCTAAAAAGTAACTAGTAACTAGTAGTCTGAGTAGTTTTTGAGGAATACTTTGTACTTTAACTTAAGTACTGTTTTGACACCAGTACTTTTACTTGTAATTGAGTATTATTTCAGCAATGTAACAGTACTTGTACTTAAGTACAAATTTTCAGTAT